>NC_138890.1:150684914-150855663 GCF_965194825.1 Balaenoptera physalus
AGGGGGCAGGAGTGCCTGGGCATGATGTTGGAAAAAGGAGTAAGAGGGCAGCAAGGGGCCCGTTGACTTGTCTCACTGTTCCAACACTTCCGTCTCATTAGGAGCTTACAGAGTCGGTACTCTTTTGGGCAGTTCCTGAAGCAGTTCTGCATCCCTCTGGCCTCGCTCCGGGGTGGGCTCACGTCTCTTCCACTGAAGCTGGCAGGCAGCTCCTGTGTCCAGAGCTGCAGTCCTGCCTTCCTCTCCTAAGTCATAATCCTCATCTTGGGTGTCTCCTCAGTATCTTCACACAGATGTCCTGTGGGCACTAGACACCCAGCATACCCAGTACTGATTCATCATCTTCCCCTGAAACCCCAAACCGGTTCCTCTTTCTGACTTTCTAAGCGTAGTGCAGAATATCGCCTGGGTTTGCTGATCTCTGATCTCCAGCCCAGGCTGCTGCTGGCACACCAGTGTGTGGTCTGTATGGTGCAGACGACTGGCAAGAGGGGGCCTCTCTGGGCAGCTGAAATCCTCCTGGTCTGCCTTTGAGCCAGGGCCCGAAGGCTTGGTCAGCAGAGCAGTGCTGGGCTTTAGCCACTGTTGAACCCTTAACCAGACCTTTATATGGGGCACAAAATCCACAGCCGTACTCTCCGGCCCCAACCAGTCTTCGCCTCTTCTCCATTCCAGGCTCTCCTGGCAGATTTCTTTGCCCCCAAATCAGTTCTAATCTCCTTGTGTTCCTATACAGCAGAGCAAACAAATGAAACTCCCACTGTATCCAGAAAAATGCCTAAACACTTGGATCTGTCACTTACGGGCATTCATGTGATTTCTTTCTCTGTTGCCCTCCCTTTGTTGTTCATTGAAATTCCCTTCTCCTGTGGTTTACCACATTCTACTTCCTATTATATTTGCAAATTTATTTCCCCTTTTAGGATATAAGCACCTTGAAGGTAGACGAAGTATCTTAGCCCTCTTTCCATCCTCTCACAACCTAATTCAGTGCCTTGCATGTACAAGTCTCTTAGCAATGTATGTTGAATAACCAACTTTCCATGCTTTCTAGTGTGGACTTTCTCTAATGATGGGAGCTGCCCCCTTTTGGCCATCCAAGTGAAGCACGGCCTTGAGAAGTCACTGCTGCACTGTCTGTGCAACTTGGGGAAGTTATTCGGTCTCTCCAAGCCTCAGTTTCTTGTCGTTAATGGAGATAATACTTATACCTGTCTCAGAGTGTGATTGTGAGAATTAAATGACTTAATTCATGTAAAATCCTGAGATAATGAGCTGCACTCCAGTGATAGCCTCTATCCTAATAATCGTAATAATAATAATAATGATGATGATGTTGTTTTTATCATCATCATCCAGGTTCCCAGCACTAAAGCCAAGTCAAAAGGTGTATGTTAGGGGCTTCCCTGGTGGCGCAGTGGTTGAGAATCCGCCTGCCAATGCAGGGGACACGGGTTCAAGCCCTGGCCTGGGAAGATCCCACATGCCACAGAGCAGCTAAGCCCGTGCGCCACAACTACTGAGCCTGCGCTCTAGAGCCCGTGAGCCACAACTACTGAGCCCATGTGCCGCAACTACGGAAGCCCACACACCTACAGCCCGTGCTCCACAACGAGAGAAGCCACTGCAATGAGAAGCCCACGCACTGCAACGAAGAGTAGCCCCCGCTCTCCGCAACTAGAGAAAGCCCGCACGCAGCAACGAACACCCAACACAGCCAAAAATAAATAAATAAAACAAATAAATTTATTTTTAAAAAAAAGGTGTATGTTAGACTATAAGAGAGTCTGAGTGTGACCACCTAGACCTGAGTTTCTGTTGTTGTTGTCTTTAAGACTAAATCAGCCTTTTTCATTATGAGTATGACACATTTATTCCTTGGCATAACAAAGTTGAATATATTCAGCCATTTCATATTGAAGGTGTACATTTCCCTGTATGAATTCAAATGCTAAGCTTACCTGTCCTCTGTTAGGTGGTTTACGTTACATCTGGAAAACCTTTATTTCCCTTTGCAGATATGGTGTTGGTCCTGCCACAGCGGATGTGCCCTTTTGAAAATGTCAGCACTGCCCAAAGAACAGGATGATGGCATTTTACAAATCCAAAAGAACTTCTTGGATGGGTCAGTACCGTTGTATATTTTGTTATCATTTAGTTAGCTCAGTTTTTGTTTTCCAAGAAGCAGGGAACAGTTCTTGGTAGTTGGTCCATTTCAGTTTACCTGCTGATAAAGCACTTAGTGCTGGAGATACAGTTTAGAGTGGTCGTCTTTAATTTGAAAGGAGTCAGTATAACATAATCATGAAGCGCCTCAGCTGCATTGTTTTTAGAGATGCACGCTGAAGCATTTAGCGGGAAGTGGCATGATTTCTGTAATGTTGACAGTTGTCAAATCTAGGTCAAGGTATATGTCACTGTGTTATTCTTTTCTGCTTTTCTGCATGTTTGAAAATTTTCAAAATAAAAAGTTTAAAAAAAAAAACAAACCCTAAACTGGATGAATTAAAAAACAGAAAAGGAGTAGACTTTGGAGTTAAATTGCTTTGGATCAAATCCTGGCTCTTTCAGGTGATACACTTCGTAATCTTGGGCCGGGTAGCCCTGCCCCTTGTTCCTGCATCCCCACCTCTGCTGACTGGGGGCCGCAGCCCGGCGGTAGTTGCCTCGTTGGGGAGGATTCAGTGGGAGCTCTTCACACAGATCCGGGCGCCTAGGAAGTGCTCAGGAAAAATGAACTATTTCTAACTCATGCCTGCTCTTCTAATCTCTTGTTATTTTTGTTACCTAGAATTTATAAGACCATCCACAGGCCACCTTATGAAATTGTTAAAACTGAAGACCTGTCAAGCAACTTCCTATCCCTGCAGGAAATCCAGACGGCCTACTCTAAATTTAAACAGCTGTTCCTGATAGGTGAGAAGAATGCCAAGCAAAAACTTTCTGTCAAATGGGGAAAGACATGCCGCGTGGATCAGGTGAAAGTCGGTGCCATTTCCCTGGGTTCCTCATGGCTGTACACAGAGGTTCCCGGCCGTGAGGGCTGGTGTCGCGGAGTGGAGGGGCCGGTCACCACGGGGCCAGCTGCCCTCGATACACTTGCTGCCGCCATTTTGCTCCAGGCTCTTGCCCCGCTGCCCCTTCTCAGGGCAGTGAACACAGAGCCACCCTCCTCCTCTCTTCTTTCCCCAGTGGTGAGCGTTGAGCTTCTCCCTTAAAAGTTGTAGAACTGTGCAATACCTGTATTCACCGGCTATTTTGTAAAGTGAATCATCTGTTTGTTTTCCTTAGTGGCTTATTCAATGGACTCCTCCCCCACCAAGTGGAAATATTGTATTTTATTTTTTTCTGATTGAGCATATATATATATTTTTACAGTGTAAAAAAATTCAGTTAATCTGAAATGTGCAAAGTAGAAAATGAAATATGCCCATCCTAGCTACCGCCACTTCCCTGCCCAGGCTGCCCAGTGTGAACAATTCAGAACTTGAATCAGATTTCATCAGAGTCAGTCACCTGTTGATTCTCTTCACTCTTGAATGAGTATTTACCCTCTGAGATTTGTCACACTTATAGGTAGCTTTTCCTAACTTTGACTTTTTAGCCTAGTGGTCTGATTTAGGATTTATTCATTCATTCAGTCAACATTTGTTGAATTTCCATTATACACACTAACTATGCTAGGCATTGGAGATAAAGATGAATATGACACCAAGGGAAACAAGTGTGTACCTCTAATTAGAGCACACTGTGCTATGTGTGATAAAATAGGTTTATAGAAAGCAGGCACCTGGCGGAGAAGTAAGGAATTGCACTAGTTGATCCAGGACTGTGATTCCCCACTTCTGTTTTCACCATCTAGTACTTGCAGGGCTATCTGCCTTCTCATTGATTTGAGTTTGCAACTCTGACATGCAGTAGACTTCTGTAAAATGCAGGGCTTCTGTATCAAGGTGGGTTGGGGGGATTGTGTCTGGCGTGCAAGGTAAACGTGTGTGTTTAGGATTCCAGCAGAAGCTAGCTCTTCCCTCAGGCCTCCTTGGCATTAGGACGTGGCCTGTTGCATCTTCCTCTTCTAAGAGCAGCAGGCTGGATGTCGACTCTGTCTGCCTAAAGCATGTTACTCTCCTTGTTGAGTTACAGGGTGGACGGCGGCTTAGTATACAGATTGTAGGGCACTTTTTACTTGAGCAATGAAAGTCTGTTTTTGACTACCACACCCTTCCAGGGGTTTACAATTCAAAAACAATTTCAGCTGAAGGTTTGAAATGCTGGATTCGCAGCCTAGTCTGGGGCAGCGCCTCTGAACAGCACAGATTTTACAGCAGGCGCGTCAGCAAACAATACCTGACTTCTTTACTCTTTTTCCTTTTTTCAGATAATAGTACCGAATTTTGGGATACAGATATAAAATGGTTTTCCCTGCTGGAAAGTAGCAGCTGGCTTGACATAATCAGGTATTTCAAGGCGTTGTTTTGCTCATGAATTACACAGTTCTCTAAGCCAAAGTAGTAAAGCAGGACTTCCCTGGTGGCGCAGTGGTTAAGAATCCATCCACCTGCCAATGCAGGGGACACGGGTTCGAGAAGATCCCACATGCCGCGGAGCAACTAAGCCCGTGTGCCACAACTACTGAGCCTGCACTCTAGAGCCCACGAGCCACAACTACTGAAGCCCGCGCACCTAGAGCCCGTGCTCTGCAACAAGAGAAGCCACTGCAATGAGAAGCCCGCGCACCACAACAAAGAGCAGCCCCCGCTCGCCGCAATTGGAGAAAGCCCACGTGCAGCAACGAAGACCCAACGCAGCCAAAAATTAAAAAAAGTAGTAAAGCAGCCTGACAAATAATTTAGCTGTTTTCTATTTCACGGTTAAATATTCTTAGATCACATATTCTGTTCAGGGCTCAGCTGGATTTTACATTCATTATTTATTATTTCTGTGCACATCTGATAAGAATTTACAGACATGCTACCTGCCCACACAGAGATCTGCTCCCTAGACTATAGACTAGGGATGGGAAGGCTACAAAAAAGGGGGCGTGGCGACCCAGCATTCTAATTGAGCAGCAGTGCTCACCCCCAGGGAGGAATCTGGGGCTTGAGAAGGGGAGGGGTGCTGAGTTTTCTGGGTTTGTCTTTGTTTTTGTTTTTGGCCGTGACCAGGGATGGAACCCGCACCCTCGCAGTGAAAGTGCGGAGTCCTAACCACTAGGCCTCCAGGGAATTCCCGGATGCTAAGTTTTTACTGATACCTTTTTAGAAGAATTCTGTATCTTATATGTCTCTTACCTATTAAAATTTTTTTTTTAACTATCATTAATGCCAATTAGTTATTTTTCATTTTGGAGTCAAGTAGAGATTCCTAGAGAGCAGAATTTTATTCCCTTTCCTACTTCATATTTTGAATAGCTTCTGTCTGTTGCCCTTAAGTAGAGGAGAGGGCAAAGGGAGGCGCAAAACAGAAATGATGATGGAGTGAGAGCAGGGGAGAAAACAGCTCCGACCCCAGGACACATCTGAGGAAAGAGAAGACTCCTCCCTGCCACCTCGCTCGGCATTCTCTCTCACATCTGCCTGGGAGTTTGTGCAAAGGAGCCTCAGGCCTCCAAAAACTTTTTAACAAATAGGTTTTGAGGAGCCTACTGCATGTCCCTTAATTTGAATATATAATTGCAAGCATTGTGATGAATGTTATAAAATGAAAGGACCTTCCCTTCCATGGGGTGGGTGGAGAAGGTGAGTGTCCCTAACCGGGTGAGGAGCCCAGGGAGGCGACACTGCTGCAGGGTTATCCGTGCAGAAGGCAGAGCTGCCCACAGCGGCAACAGTGCGTCGAGGGAGACAAAGGGGTTTCAGGGCACACTGGGCCTTTCCAGCCGCACCAACACATTTAGCCCATGACCTTGAGTTAACAAAATGGGCCTGCAGCACCGCCTCCAGATGTGGGCGTTTCTGGGTCTTACTGGGACTCACCAACACACTCAGATACGAATTTGCAGTAAGTATTTCTAGTTCAGGAATCACGTAGCAACATTTTTACATCAATTTTGGAAATCCCTTCTGAAAATTTTAAGTTTCTAATAAGCAGATGAGTGTCTTGCAGTATCTGAATAGCATGAACGGTAATTTCTTTCTTTTTGGAGATCTTTAGCATGAAACAGTAAATGAGATAGAAAACTGAAGATCAAGTCAGACTGCCTCTAAATTTCTTATTGTTCATGATACCAAGCTCAAGAACTAATATCTGTTTTTCTTGCCTCTCTCCTATGTAGACGCTGCCTGAAAAAAGCAATAGAGATTATAGAATGTCTAGAAGCCCAAAACATGAACGTTCTTCTTTTAGGTAATATATTTAAAGCACAAAGGGTGGTTTCCTTTTTCCTTTACTTGGGATTCTGTTTCTGTATATAGAGATTTATGTAAGTGGAATTGTCTTGTAGAAGGAGCGAGCTAATGTAGAAATCCTTCCCATTCTTTTTACCCTGACCTTGGAATGCTCTGCTTTGGATTTCATTGTTATAGTTTAAAAATAAATTCTTTCACTTGGAACTCGGCAGACCTATTCGCAGCCCAAGAAGGAATTGTTTGGTATCTTTACCAAAGCTCACATTTCCTCATATTTTGAGGTTTTGTTTTATATTAACTCAGTTAAAGTTAAAATCTTTGGATGATCTTTTTTGTATGAAGAGACCCATGGATGGTTTAATTGTTATTTTTACATCTTTGTGTCTGACAATTTCGTGCAGTTGCCACAGAAACTTTGTGGACCATGATTCCCTTTTCTTCCGTGGACTTAACTTCCTGTGCATGTGGACAGGATGTACACACCCAGAATGTGTAAAAGAAGTGTAAACCTCATACAACAAAGATTGTTGGTGGAATTGGTTAGATCTGAGCTAAAATATTATCTGCTGTTTTGAATATTTAAAGTTTCTTATAGCCCCACGCTTTACATTAAGTAGACTGTCTCATGTTTTCATACCCTCAGGCTTTTATCATTTTTCTGACACTTTCCATGACTGCTAGAATTTAGCTTCTGTGAGCAGACTGGAAATGTGTCCACCTGTGACTTCTGTACCCTCTGACTTAAATTTTAATACATGCGCTGAGCACCTCCCATGTACAGAGCTCTATGCCTCTGCCTTCTAGAAGCTTACAACTTACTGAGTTTGAGAGAGCAGGCCTAAGGGTGTTATTGAAAAAGATCTAATTAACAATGGCAGAACAGAGTACTGAGTAACTGGTGAAAAGGAGGGATAAAGATTTGGGGGCTGAGAGGTGCAAGTACCCAGGGCCAGACTGCACCAATCCCAGAGTTGCGTAAAATGAAATGGGAATCTTTAGCGGGTGAGGCTGAACCCTCCCTCACTCCCCAAAGGACTGCTGAGTTGTACCTCCTCTGAAATCTCATTCTCTAGCTGCTCTTCCTAGGACTCGCATGTGTACTGTTAACACCCTTCATACGCAAGAAGGAAGATGCTCTTAAAAAATGAAACTTGTTTTGAAAGGTGGTAGCACAAGAAAGACAAATACAAAAATCTGTTTCTTCTGAACCCATGTGTTCCCATAGTTCAGGCTTGTTTCCTGCAGGAGAAATAGGAGCACAGTGTAAGTGTGGCTCTGTAGTGCTTCATGACCCTGGGGTCAGGAGGAGAGTTTAACAGTGCAAACACCTCCCTACTTAGAATTCGTTCTGAAGTTTCTCTAAACCCACTACTACCAGCACCATTGTCCTCGTGGACATTTTAAAATAGCACCTTGAGTTGCACTTCTTTGTGTAAAGTAGAAACCACAGGGATGTAGACCTTGACTTTTAGGACCTTAAAACTCTAAGACAAATGCACGGATGTAGATGTATGTTTTTATTTGCTATGAGTCATTTATGGTGAACGAGGATGTGAGCAGAATTTTCATCGTGTGGGTTTTGTACCATGCACTCCAGGGTTGGGCACATGGCTTATACTTACCGTGGAGAGTTTTTCCTCTAGGCTAGGCAGAAAGAAGCAGGCCCCTCTGTGCTCCCAGACAGAAATGGAAAGAGCTGTAGAGCTGAGAATCAGAGCATTTTGGTGCAATCCAGGAACGCTACCCTTTCTCCAAAGCAGAGGTAGTGGAGGAAAGGCGGCTGAGAAGCAGTTTTGCCTTGGAACAATGAGTTCAGTGATGGAGACCCTGACACACCAGCTGGAAGGGTTTTGAACTTGGTCTATGGAGCCCAGCAAGTGCCATGATGTATATGATTGTGCCCTCATCGTGTAGCACATTTGGACCCCGCATTCTGACAGTGGGTTTGCCATGCTGCATTTATTCATCAGTAACACATCCATCTTTAGTGCCAGTGTGTGCTGGAACCGGTGCCAGCCAGGCTAGAAGCTATTTGTCTCTCAGTCTGAGAACATTACCTTTTTCCCCCCACTGGCCCTGGCCTTTCGAGAATTAGAGCTTGACTGTGGGTGGCAGGCGCTGGTGTTGAGGCCCCTGTGTTACCTGTGCCTGTGCGAGCCCTCTGCGGCTCTTTAACACTTGGTACCCTCCTTCCTCTCCGCGCTGCTGCTGGGCATCCCCCCACCCCAGAGGAGAACGCCTCCGACCTCTGCTGCCTCGTTTCCTCTCTGGTGCAAGTGATGATGGACCCCCACTGTCGAACCAGGTACGGCTTCCAGAGCCTTGTCCAGAAGGAGTGGATCGTGGGCGGGCACTGCTTCCTGGACCGCTGCAACCATCTACGTCAGAGTGACAAGGAGGAGGTGAGTGTCCCCATCACAGACCCGGCAGCCATGGGGAAGCGGAGCCCCGTCTCTTCATTAATCTGTCTTCCGACTGACCGAGGGCTCCTGCCTGCAAAGGGCACGCCTTTTAGGGGCTTGTCGAGAAGGCTGAGGTCAGTGCACTGCTGGATGCTTTTCAATGCTTGAAACACTATTGAAACTCTTCCCAGGGGAAAGGGGTGTTTATTAACAAGTGTGTTCAGAGTCTTCTCTTCTAAATTGTTTACCCCAGGGGGCTATTATATTTCATGGTGGAAGTAATATTGATTTGTAAAAAATAAAAATGAACTCAGTGAGAGAGACTCCCACAGTTTCTGATAATTTTAGTCTTTGCCAAAAAAATGAACATTTAGGGTACAAGTTTCCTACAGAAAATACATAATAACACAAAGTAAATTTTCCTTGCAATAAACCCTTTCAAAATAAAGCACAGGGTTATGTGAATGCTATCCAGTACCAGGGCCTTCGCCATGGTAGCTGCAGGTCTGGGCCTCCGAATTCAAGCACTGGAGAGTTAGCGTTACAGTTCAGTTAGTGAAAATGAGCCCCCCAGATTGGGGTGTACTTGTCTAGGTTACAGCGGTGCAAAGTCCTTTGGCTGCATTATTAACGACTGTGGAAGGAAAAATGAAAACAGGTGAACTTTAATTAGATCACCTGCAGAGCTAACGTATGCTAGCAGGGCGACTGGTGGTTTTTCTTACCCCAGATAATAAGCACGTCTGTCTGCGGTGCTGGACAGCTTGACACGGCGGCCGTGGAAACAGAGACGTGGCTCTTGCCCATAAGGGCTTGGTATGTCCTGGGAGACCCAGCCCGCTCTCAGTAGGCCTGCAGTTTCTTTCAGGCCTGTTCTGTACTCATCCGTGTCCCGTTGGGCTGAATGGACATCACCATCTTTCAGTCTTAAAAGGGACCCTGCGTTTCTGAGATACTAATTTGAAAGGTTAATGGGACTCAACTAACATGACGGGCAGAAATAGCTGATACTGTGTGGGGAAGGGTGTGTTTTTGTATAGCTCATATAGTTTGTGTATCTTGAGAAAAGGGGGACTGACAGGCACCGTGTCTAGTGGGGCAAGAGCCCGAGAGCAGATCAGGTCTGTTTACCCAGTGCGGGGAGGAGTCACCCGTACTTTGTGAGCCCATTTCCCTGACTGTACAATGAGGTCCAAACATTTTACGCTCTATTTAAATATGCTCTTGAACATAAAGTGAGGTGTGAAATAAAGTTGCCCATGTAGACCTTTCTTTTCATCTCAACACTGACATACTGGAGTTTTGATAGAAAACTGGGTGGTCTACTTTGTGATGTAATTGACGCAGCACTGGACTTTGATTCAAGAGCTGGCTTCCCACCTCCCACCTCTCAGAAGCTGTGTGTGAGACCTTGGCCAAGCTCGGGAAGGGAGAGACTGTGACGTGGCCTGTCTTGGCCACCTGACAGGGTCACTGGTGACTGGAGGAGGAGCACTTGGGGATGACAAGGCACCCTCGAAAACTCTCATCTCTACTATTAAAGGGCTTGCCTCTGAAGCTAATAAAAGAGGCCATCGGTTAAAAAAAGGGCATTTGTGAAAAATGTTAGGAACTCATTTTTGCTGCTTCTGCCTTCTCTCCCACCTCTTTCTCTTCTGGGCCCTCATTGTCAGGGGGGTGGAGAAGGGAGTATCCACAAAATTTGAAGTAATTGAGTAGTAATTCTTTGTAATATTGTGCTACTAATGAGAAGAGTGGAATTCTTTTGTGGGGAACAGCATTTCATTTGTTGAGGTTCAGAGCTAGTGTTCCCTGTTACCAGGATCAGTTGCAAGTGCTCATCTGTCAGTGCTGATTGACAAGGAGATTTTTACATCATCTCAGGAATGTCTTTCACGCAGAGAGGTCCTGCCAAGTCCTGATGTTAATCCACGGGTGTGTGGTTTCAGTTGACCATATTTATCGCTGGGAATGGGATGGAGTTGAGAATGTGAATCGCCTGGAATGTGTTTCCCAGAGAATATAGTGCCCGGAAGAGGTTATTCCCCAGCTGTCGAGGTGGCTGCTCCGGACCCAGGACCGCTGGTGCCCCTCAGTCACGTGTATCTCGTTTTCACGTAGGTCCCCGTGTTCCTGCTCTTCTTAGACTGTGTCTGGCAGCTGGTGCACCAGCATCCCCCAGCGTTTGAGTTCACGGAGACGTACCTGACCGTTTTGTCAGATAGCCTGTACATACCTATCTTTAGCACCTTCTTCTTCAATTCGCCTCATCAAAAAGATACAAACATGGTAAGCGTCCCTCTTAGGACCCTGTGTATTGAAGAAGCCGTGTCTCACAAGTAGGATGCAAGAAGATTGATGATAAAAATGGTGATTTTGTAACACTGATTACATGCTGGGCCCTGTTCTGAGTGCTTTCCGGGTATTGCTATTTAGTCCTCAAGCCCCCTCTGGGTCTGAATTATTATTATCCCTGAGGAGCTGAGACACTGAGTAACTCGCCCCGGGTCACACGGTAAGTATTGGAGCCGGGAGCAAGTGTCAGAGCCAGGAACGAAGCAGATTAAAAGTTGTCTTCGTGAACAGGTCAGACACCTTCTCTTCCACCTGCCCGCTGCCTGGAGTGACTCTGAAGAGAGCGGTGGCGGAGCCGGGAAGCTAGGCTTTCACTTTCCGTCTTAAACGTCTTTAGTCTCCCTTGAGGCCGCGCTCCCAGGGCCTTAAGTCTGCGCCATCGGTGCTCTGACCAGCCCTCTGGGGGCCTCGGGGTTTGCTGGAGCTGGCCCTCCAGTGGGATTTTACCATATCCCACAGGGAGTGGGAAACAGAACCCCGGGCTCCCCTCACACAGCCTCGCTGCTCACCAGCTTCGTGACCTCAGGCGGTCACTTCCATTTTCTGAGCTTCAGTTTCCCCAAAGGTGAATTGGAAAAATAGGAGTGACCTTACAGGGGTGTTGTCCTGGGAGACCGCGGCTGGCATGCGGCCGCTGGAAGCAGCACGTCCTGCCCCTCCCCACGCAAAGCCGTTAGTGCAGTGAGCAACCACTGGAAGGCTGGGTCTCAGGGCAGGCGGGGCGCGCCTTCCTGGGGCCCATCTCCCAGCACTGTGTTTGCTTTCCTCAGCCCCGCTGGAAGCGCTGTGACCTGTGCTTGTTTTGGCAGGGCAGGGAAAGCCAGGGTGCACAAAGCAAGCCTTTGAATCTGCTCACCGTGTGGGATTGGTCTGTGCAGTTTGAACCCAAAGCCCAGATGTTGCTCAAAAACCCTCTTTACGTGGAAAAGCCAAAACTGGACAAAGGCCAGCGGAAAGGAACGCATTTCAAAGTAAGATGTGCACATGTCTAACCCCCTTCGTCTGCCAGAGATCCCCATGTCTGTAAGGATGAGAGTTACACGGACACAGTCTGCAGAGTCGAGATCGTGACGGGCAGATTGTCAGGGCCCCTGAGAATCCTTTGCCTTCAGCAGGCCAGCGTCTGTCCTAATGAGACGTGGCCATTGGCTGAGTGTCGCTGGGGCTGTGCGTGGAATCGAGCGTCTCGTCCCTGCCCGCGTGCGGTTGGGGACGCCCATCACGGTGTGGGCTCTACGCCGTCTGTACCGGTTCACATCTTCAATAGCCAGGCCTCTCTTCACGCTAACAATGGTGTTTGCGACTAACGTGTTCTGTCAGGGGCCACAAAGTCTCTGGCACAACTCCCCGCATGCTGCTGGAGCTCAAAAACAGCCACAGACGCCCTGTAAGCAGACAGGCCTGGCTGTGTTCCAGTATTTACAAAAGCAGGCACCAGGCCAGCGTGGGCCCGCGGGCTGTTGTTTGCAGACCTGGGCTGAAAACGGCAGGCATCAAATTATTTGGGCCTCCCTTCAGATATTTGTTCCTGACCTCACTAGTTATTAACCCCGACGTTCCCCGGGTGATGCGTGATTTACATGGCATTTCCCGTTCAGTCTCCTGACCTGGAGCCCCTGCCAGCCCTCGACCCCATGAAAGGGAGAGCGGGGTGGTCAGTGGTGGTCAGGCACAAGTCGGTGCGCGTCACTGCCTTCTCCGCCGCCATCCTTCTGATCCCGCCATCCCACGGGGCTCCTGGGCGCCCCGCCCGTCCTGCTGTGGGAGGCGGCTCCATTCTAAAGGGGCTTGGGGGCCCAGGTGAGCCGAAGCCAGCACTCGCGGAAGGCGCGGCTGCTGGGTAACTTAGAGCTGATGCTTCGCCCTTCAAGCGTTCTCAGGCCCAGGCTGGGCGTTTGCCCTCCTGGCTCAACCTCTTTCCTGTCTGTTGGGCCAGAGCTGCCCTGCGCTCCAGAACAGTTTGGCCGGAGGTCAGCTTTTGTCAGCGTGCTGCGCCCCCTGGTGGCTGCACGCACACTTCCCGCCCGGTCAGAATTGCAGAGCTGCCCAAGGCCGGAGGGGCAGGGGCCCTCAGAGGCGGAAGGGAGGAAATAAAAGCTGCACCCGGTAAGACTAGAGTCCATTTCTCTGCCCAGGCCCCGTTGTGCTAAGTGTCCCTTCTCCTTGTAGATGGGAGCAGAGGCCTAGGTTCCAGGAGCTGGCCAGTGGGAGAGGCTTAAGCTGCAGGGTTGGGGCCTCTCAGCTTGTGCTAGCTAATGCAGAGCTGGCGCTGGGCCACCGAGGACCTGTGAAGCCGTTTGGTGAGGCATCTGGGCGTCAGGCTCGGGGCCTGTTGTTGAGTGGGCAGGTGGCCTTGGAGTAGTTCTGTAGAGACCAAAGAGCCCTGGCCAACCAGCACGACACACTGCCCTGGGAATTACCACTCGAGACCATGGGGTCCACTCAGGTGTGGGGTCCCAGCCTCGGCCCTAGGCCTTGACCAGGCTCCAGGGGCACAGTGCTGCTCACACCTGGCCCGTCTGGAACGCTCCGTTCACTTAGGGCTTGAGAGAGGGGCTTGCAAGACAAGGAGAGCTCTGTTAAGAGTCCAGGCTCTGGAGCCAGACTGTGGTTGTGAAACCAGGTCTGGCACTTGGTAGCTGGGGCCTTTGCAGTTACTTAACCTCTGTGCCTTAGTTTTCTCATCTGTAAAATGGGGCAGTAATAGTGACTTTGAGAACTGGGTAAGTGGTTGCACGTTAAGCGCTGAGCACAGAACCCGGCAGGCAGTGAACACTCCGTGGCTGTTAGGTTCCACCTGCTTCCCCTGATCCCTGACTCACCTGGATCACTGGGGAGAAGAGGCCGGCCCCCGACTCCTGGCCTTCGGCTCTCCTGCCCCCAGATGGAAAGTCAGAAATCCTGGTCATCTCTGACTTGGGGTATTGTGAATGGTTTTGCTTTCTACTTTGTATTTTTATTGTTGTTCTACATTCCATAATAAGGAAATATTTTTTATAAGGAAGAACCCCTGGCAGGAACATGTTAGAGAGTTAGGAGGCTAGCCCCAGAATAAAACTTTTATCTATTCTGATTTCAGATGGATACCTCAGGAGCAAAAGAGTTGGAGAGAAACAGCTTCTCCTCAGATTTTTACCTTCTCCTTTGGGCACCAGGGATCCCTTGTAACCGTCTTTACCATCTTCACAACCCTCTCACAGTGCACCCCCAAACACAGCACCTTGCTTTGGCTGCAGGTAGAATTACCGAGGAGGACGAAAGTGTAAATGCTCTCACATTTTCTCCTCCGTGCAGCTCATCAGACAAGAACATCCAGCCCGCTTAGCCAGTCCTGAAGTTTCTTTAGCTCCCGTCTGTCTCTTTGTCCAGAATCTCTTTGACTTAGGCTTGACCTCCCGCTGGATGCGCAATAGCCTACAAGTTAAGCCTACAAATTATTTCATTGGAGTGACAGGCTCTTCAGGTTTTCGGCACCGCTTCCTCACAGGTGTTCTGAATATTGTGGAAGCGAACACCCTAAATTTCTCAAAGAAGAAACATTTTGCTCCTTTCAAAAATGAATAGGCCTCATCCCCAAACTCCCCTAAATCATCATCAGCCTATCTTAACTTAAGCTTGTCCTTCACAAGTACTTAACGCCCCGCACCTGGTTTCACCCATTTGTTTATACCCGCGGTGTGCATCTGACACGCGCATTGTGGCATAAACAGGAATCCCCTACCCGCCCGCCGCTGCTTTCTCTCTGCATGTGATAGCGTTGCAGTGAACTTATGTTCACGGGGCAGTTCTTATATCTCATGACTTCTGTTAAAGCAGGATTCTGCCTTGATGGGAACAGCTGTCACTGTGCTGTCCGGCTAACCAGAGATTTTTATCTGTGTTTTCTCTCAAAGCATCAACGACAACTTTCTTTGCCACTCACCCAATCTAAATCATCTCCCAAAAGAGGATTTTTCAGGGAAGAAACAGATCATTTAATTAAAAACCTTCTGGGCAAGAGAATTAGCAAACTGATTAATTCCTCTGAGGAGCTGCAGGACAACTTCCGAGAGTTCTACGACAGCTGGCGCAGCAAGCCCCCGAACTACCACGGGCTACTGCTGCCTCACATCGAGGGCCCAGAGATCAAAGTGTGGGCCCAGCGCTACTTGCGGTGGATTCCGGAGGCCCAGATCCTGGGGGGTGGCAGAGTGGCCACCCTGAGCAAACTCTTGGAGATGATGGAGGAAGTCCAGCGCCTACAGGAGAAAATCGAGGAGAGACACCACAGCCAGGAGGCCCTCCAGGCAGAGGCCGCCTCGCTGCTGAGGACCTCGGCCCGCCTGTCCTCCTTGTTCCCTTTTGCGCTGCTGCAGCGCCATTCCTCCAAGCCAGTCCTGCCCACCAGCGGGTGGAAAGCTCTGGGAGATGAAGAAGACTTGGCCAAGCGAGAAGATGAGTTTGTGGATCTGGGGGATGTGTGACTGGTCTGCTCAGTGGCGGTGAGAGAGGAGTGTCACAGGCTGAGGCAGGAGCCAGACACGTCCGCTGTCTGCATCGGGCCGTCGCGCTGAAGCTGACTGCTGGGAGGAAGCCTGGGCCTTCAGGAAAAGAGCTGGTTCTCATTTTTTCCCCCCCATGGTTCTGAAAGACTATGCAATTAAAACCATAGCTCTAGTATTATTAGTGGAAAGGAGTTACTGCTTGACCCATAGTACAACTGTGGCCAGTGTCTTCTGCATTAGTATCATACAGACCCTGCAGTAGCTGGTTTACTACTTAGAAAGGGCCTTGGTAAGATGTGCTTGGACTCCATACTGTCTTCAGATCTTTGCTGTGCCGACGTGATTTATCCAGTCGTCGGGAGTAGTAAGTGTCTCTCTAGCCCTTCTCGGTTTGGAACAAGTCCAGCTTTACCTGATGTGTGTGTGGCGAGTTGAGAGATTCAAATAGAGGTATTTAGATGTATGGCCTTCATTTCCAAACCTTAGCATCGTTCCTTTCTGCGTCCTCTTGCCACGCGTGTCACCATCCTGACATTTCCCAGCATCCTCAGGCTGTGTCACTTTATGTGGGACAGGGGACTGGCTCGTGGGCCGGCACCTCCGGGTCCCCTGCCTGCTCTGTACCCACTCGCCACTGCCCCTGCACGCTCCCCACCTTGGTGCACGTCGTCCCAGGATCTTGCTGCTAAACCTGTTGGTCAAACTGGGGGACTCCCTTTGGTTTGCCCAGAGGAGCTTCCATTTTTCTGGAGGCGCGCAGTGTTTGAAAGCAGTTGCTCTGCCTTTTCCTAATAGCACGCTGGGGCTTCAAGCGTCTGTGCCCGCCGTCCTCAAGACGGTTTCCCCAGATTCTATTACCTTATAGACTGATGAGTAGGATCACTGTTGAACGTAGCTTTCATAGGGAAGCGGTCAAGCAGAAATATCAGAAGTGATGGTGATCACATAGTACCTCAGCGATTTAAAAAGCCATAGAAGAAACTTGACTATGCCTGGTAACCTTCCTGGATCTGCTGTCTAAATGATATATATTTTTTAAATGCAGGAAAGTACACTTTGTAAGGACCAGTTTTTTCATTCTCCATGGAACCCTGTTCAATTCCACAAAAGGAAGGGGAAAGAAATTATCTCGCATTAGAATGTTTCCTATCGAAAGTTTGCCTTTTATATCCATTCGTTCTCCAGTGTAGATCCCAATTTGAATATTGCCTGTTGAGAAAAACTTTCAGTTGCTCAAGGGCAATAAGAAATTTTGAAACTATTGACAAAGAGGAGTTTCTCGGTTTGCACTGGATCGTCTTTTGTACACACAAGAAATTGCTTTGCGGTCCTCCCCACGCCATGTTGGTGTGTTAAGACAGTGGAGATTGAGGGGAGGGGAGGATTCATGCATCTGGGGCCAAACACATGCCCAGTCCTGGTTGCCTTAAGAGTCTCACTAGTAAGGTCAGTGTTGGGCTTGCAGTGGGGATTTTAAAATGACCCTAGTTCGTTGGCTACCTTCTTGTACGTTCTGTGGGCCTTCTTAAACTAGCACTAACCTCCCTTCCCTGCCCCACTGCCTCCCAGGTACACTATGGAGCTAACTAGTTTTGTTACCATATTATAATGGGAATATTTATACAGTAGCCTCTTCAGTCTTAAGATCTTAGTAATTTTCATTCCAAAATTGCCTGGTGTGATGCTTTTCACTCCATAAAGTATGGTTTAAAGGCACAAGGTCACGGCCCCTGTCACAGTGGTTGAATGTGCATTGAAATTTTTTTCTATGATTTTTTTTTTTTTATAAAATTACGATAGAAAAGTAAGCTGTTGTAACATGTAAGGTCATGACAGTTTATGTATTTATATTTGAAATCAGATTTCTATAAAGTTGTATTTGTGTACAGGATTCTCAATGGGTTTATATATTGTGACATTTTTATTCAAGATTGAGATGTGGATTATGCTTAACAGTAAAAGCTGAAATGAGACCATTTACTTTGTCTGAAATGCTGCGCTGTGCACGTTTGGAAATGTACATTAGCTTCCTGTATATAATATCTTGAGTTTGTTTATACCTCCAAGTTTTTACACTGAAGATAAATTAGCTTTAATTACATTCAAAACTTTTTTTAAAAAAGGGAATAAGCTGTTGGGCTAAATCTGTATAAATGTGCTTTTTATTTTCTGGATGTACAATGAGAGTTTATACTTGTATTTCACTGCATCATATCCGATTGCAGAAATTAAAGCACAATTTACAATACTGTATTTGGTGTGGTTGATATAACATGGAATAATTACTTTCATTTAGTCAGTGTGTGTGTGTTTGTGGGTGGTCGATTGGTTGGTTGGTGGGTGGGAAACCAATAACCAAATAAAGATTTGAAATTTCAGGAGGAGATAAAATACTGTGACGAAAAATAAAATAGGGTAGGAGCCCTACAGGGTAAGTAAAGGGAAAAGGTATTTTTAATCCCTGAAATTAAATATCACTGCCTCTTTGCTTTTGTGGGGATATGTAAAATGATAATGCTGTTATTTTGTCGCTGGAAGGGATCTGAGTTCAGTTAAACCACGAAAGAGAAAAGGCTTCGCTTTTCCTCCCAGAGAGGATAAGCACGCTGGCCTGGGTGGGATGGTGTGTACAAGTAGGATTTTTTCCCTCATTCGCCAGTTTAGCGTTTACTAGATTGAGACCTATGACTTGTGGTGGTTGAGAAGTTCCCTCCTCTGCCCTTTCCTGCCCGTGGCCCTCTCCCTCTCTGTACCCCTGCTCTGCTTGCCCCTCCTCTGCTGTCGGCCAGGCCCAACCTCCTCTGTCACAGAGCCGGCTCTGAGCCATCCCTGGAACTTCATAAGCCCTCACTGCTGCCGCATTCCCTTCGGATGTGTCAGTTCTTTGACACTTGTATTAAACTCCCAAGTATTTAGTGGTTCTGGCCCTACAGGCTAGGCGACTCCAGTCCTGTTGTCCACGTTTGTTAACCAGCTCTTGGACTTGGGATGACTCGGCTGTCTCTCTCTCCAGGTTTTACTCGTTCCTAGGTTTCCAGGTGAGGGTGGTGGAGGGACCGGAGGGGAGGGGAGGGGAGGGGAAGAGTGGGGCATTTTCCATCCAGCGTGAAACAGGACTGTGGGGAGAGGTGGCTCCTGTTGAGAACAGACTCCTGGCTCCTGTGCCTTCGTGTCACCTCCTGTCCTGGAAGGTGAGTCGAGGGGCGGAGGGAGCCTGCACTCCAGCCTGTTTTCCCAGCCCCTCTGATGGTTGTGGTCAACATTGCTCAGCAGGAGGAGAGGCTCCTCAGCTGCGCTTGTGCCCCCCTGGGCTCTAGAGCATCGGTGAAGCCCGCCCTGGGGCAGGACCACTGCAGGGACAGGGCCTGTAGTGACACGGCCTTCCACGTAGACCCTTCCAGCAACCTCCCCCAAACACACACACTCTCTCTCGCCCTTAAAAATATTAGATGGGGATGGGAGACGCAAGACCCTGTGTGTGCCGTGGGCTCCTGTGTAACCAGGGATCGTCCACGGGCTTGCACAGGAGAATGCTGACAACCGAGCTGGCCACCAGTCATACAAAATAACTGGCGAAATGTCACTTATATATTGAACAGGAAAGTAATTTGTTAGAGTGATGGTTCTGTATCTTTAAAAACACAGACATCTTGGTCTATTTTGTGGTTCAGGCCCAGGTTCTTTTAAATTCTTTTGTTTTTAATCCTCCTATTACACCCTATGCCTTTAGCAATTTAAGGATATGAAGTGTATAACCGTATGGAAATATACACAGTAAGCTTTTGGCTTTCTTTTAGGAGAATCCAGTTTTGCTAGCCAGTCCAGCTTTTGTTAGTAGTTTTGTTTTTTTAATTTAGATTTGCATATTAGTTTTATGGAAGGCTGTGTGGCTTTCTTGTTTTTAGTCCCAGTCATTTTTCAAATGATCATCTTCACAGATGTTCGGGGCCAGGCGAGTGCAGGGCTTGCTTATCGCCAGCGCTGAAAGGGCACAGCGCGTGCCATTCCTGGGCTGGGAAGGAATGCAGAGGGGCCGCCTTTCATCCCTCAGACTGACCTGAGGACCTCGGCCTGGAATGCACTGCGGTGCCTCAGGGAGAGTTGGACACAGCCCAAGCCAAACTACCTAGGATGAAAAGCAGTAGCTTGTCTGGGCTGAGGGTAGAGGTATGGGGACAGCGCTGGGCTGGGAAGGGGGCCCGAGGGCTTGTTCTGGAATGATGGTAGCATTCTACATCTTAATCAGTGTTTGGCTTGTACAGGTGTGTGCCAAAACTCAGTGAAAGTACATTTAAGCTGTGTTTCACTGTATTTAAATTGTACATTAAAAGAAAGCTAGGCAAATATTGAACTCTAGTTGATACTGCCACCAAATTATTTAGGGGGAAATGCTCTCTTGTCTGCATGTTACTTTGAATGGCACCAACAGTAAGAGGGATTAATGGTTGGGTAGAGGGACGGACATGGCCGAATATGTGATAAAGCAAGTATTAGCAAAATGTCAGTGATGTGATCTCGAGCTGGGTGTGTGGGAGTATGAGTAGCCACAAAATTCCGTAAAGTTTGCTATGTTTGGAAGTTTTTACAATAAAATGTTGGAAACATTTTAAAATAAACCCTTCAAGAATTAATTCTAAACAGATGGGAAGAAAGTGCATAGGAGTATATCAGTCTTTTATGGGAGAAGAGAAACCCTATCCTTATCAAACTACCTGGCCACCAAGAAGATATAATGGAACTCAGAGAAGGGACCAGAATGTCTGTGTTCTCCCTCCCTTCCCTCCTTTGAGAATTTGACAAAGATGACTGCATCACAATTAGTGAGCAGTTAGTAGCTGTCAAAGTACCTGCCCCCTTTTTCTGTTTCCATTGTCTCTGCGCCATCATTTTCTGTTGCCTGGATCATTATTCTAAACTCCATTTTCTCTGCTTTTGGTCCCTTCTCTCATTGCTGCCCGTGAATCTTACTAAAGTAGTCATGTGATTTTTTTTTTTTTTCTTTTTTTTTTTTCGGCTTCAAAACATGTAATAGGTGCATCCGTTAGAACTCTGGGTTGCAGTATATTAAGCCAAAAAGAGGGATTGTGTGTGTTTGAAGGTGTAAGTTGGAGATGCTGTTGGGTCTTGGTTCCTGAAGCCCATGGAGTCTTTTCCGAGTGTTCTTTGCTGCTCCTGCGCTGCACACCAGCTTTCTCGTCTTTCCAGTCGATGAAGTGGGATGAAACTCCCACAGTCACTCTGTTTTCAAGAGGCCAGTCAGATTGAACTGGAATCTTAGTCGTATTCCACATCCTGGACAGAGAGTCTGGGCCAGCCAGCTGTGGGGCAGGGTCTTCGTGTGGGACTCGGGCCATTCCTACCAGCTCTGAGTGTGCTGGGCACTTACTTGCCTTCCCAGCACAGACTTTGACAGCTACTAACTGCTCACTAAATGTGATGCAGTCATCTTTCTCTGTCAAATTCTCAAATTTTGTCACATTAGGA
The DNA here is from genome assembly GCF_965194825.1 of Balaenoptera physalus. Classification (NCBI taxonomy): domain Eukaryota; kingdom Metazoa; phylum Chordata; class Mammalia; order Artiodactyla; family Balaenopteridae; genus Balaenoptera; species Balaenoptera physalus. The sequence continues at coordinate 150,705,987 of NC_138890.1, forward strand.
ATGTCACAATTCGTTTTTTTTTTTTAATTTTATTTATTTATTTTTATACAGCAAGTCCTTATTAGTTATCCATTTTATACATATTAGGGTATACATGTCAATCCCAATCTCCCAATTCACCCCACCACCACCACCCCCGCCACTTTCCCCCCTTGGTGTCCATACGTTTGTTCTCTACATCTGTGTCTCTATTTCTGCCTTGCAAACCGGTTCATCTGTACCATTTTTTTAGGTTCCACATATATGCATTAATATACGATATTTGTTTTTCTTTTTCTGACTTACTTCACTCTGTATGACAGCTTCTAGATCCATCCACATCTCTACAAATGACCCAATTTCATTCCTTTTTATGGCTGAGTAATATTCATTGTATATATGTACCACTCTTTATCCATTCACCTGTTGATAGGCATTTAGGTTGCTTCCATGTCCTGGCTATTGTAAATAGCGCTGCAATGAACATTGTGGTACATGTGTCTTTTTGAATTATGGTTTTCTCTGGGTATATGCCCAGTAGTGGGATTGCTGGGTCATATGGTAGTTCTATATTTAGTTTTTTAAGGAACCTCTGTACTCTTCTCCATAGTGGCTGTATCAATTTACTTTCCCACCAACAGTGCAAAAGGGTTCCCTTTTCTCCACACCCTCTCCAGCATTTGTTGTTTGTAGATTTTCTGATGATGCCCATTCTAACTGGTGTGAGGTGAAACCTCATTGTACTTTTGATTTGCATTTCTCTAATAATTGGTGATGTTGAGCAGCTTTTCATGTGCTTCTTGGCCATCTGTATGTCTTCTTTTTTTTTTTTTTTAATTTTATTTATTTATTTATTCATTTATTTTTGGCTGTGTTGGGTCTTCGTTTCTGTGCGAGGGCTTTCTCTAGTTGTGGCAAGTGGGGGCCACTCTTCATCGCGGTGCGCGGGCCTCTCACTATAGCGGCCTCTCTTGTTGCGGAGCACAGGCTCCAGACGCGCAGGCTCAGTAGTTGTGGCTCACGGGCCTAGTCGCTCTGCGGCATGTGGGATCTTCCCAGACCAGGGCTCGAACCCGTGTCCCCTGTGTTGGCAGGCAGATTCTCAACCACTGTGCCACCAGGGAAGCCCTGTATGTCTTCTTTAGAGAAATATCTATTTAGGTCTTCTGTCCATTTCTCGATTGGGTTGTTTGGTTTTTTAATATTGACCTGCATGAGCTGTTTATATATTTTGGAGATTAATCCTTTGTCTGTTGATTTGTTTGCAAATATTTTCTCCCATTCTGAGGGTTGTCTTTTCGTCTTGTTTGTAGTTTCCTTTGCTTTGCAAAAGCTTTGAAGTTTCATTAGGTCCATTTGTTTATTTTTGTTTTTATTTCCATTACTCTGGGAGGTGGGTCAAATAAGATCTTGCTGTGATTTATGTCAAAGAGTGTTCTTCCTATGTTTGCCTCTAAGAGTTTTATAGTGTCCGGTCTTACATTTAGGTCTCTAATACATTTTGAGTTTATTTTTGTGTATAGTGTTAGGAAGTGTTCTAATTTCATTCCTTTACATATAGCTGTCCAGTTTTCCCAGCACCACTTATTGAAGAGACTGTCTTTTCTCCATTGTATATCCTTGCCTCCTTTGTCATAGATTAACTGACCATAGGTGCGTGGGTTTATCTCTGGGCTTTCTGTCCTGTTCCATTGATCTATATTTCTGTTTTTGTGCCTGTACCATGTTGTCTTGATTACTGTAGCTTTGTAGTGTAGTCTGAAGTCAGGGAGTCCGATTCCTCCAGCTCCAAAACTATGTTGAATAATAGTGGCGACAGTGGACATCCTTGTCTTGTTCCTGATCTTAGAGGAAATGCTTTCAGTTTTTCACCATTGAGAATGATGTTTGCTGTGGGTTTGTCGTATATGGCCTTTATTATGTTGAGGTAGTTTCCCTCTATGCCCACTTTCTGGAGAGTTTTTATCATAAATGGGTGTTGAATTTTGTCAAAATCTTTTTTCTGCATCTATTGAGATGATCATATGGTTTTTATTCTTCAATTTGTTAATGTGATGTATCACATTGATTGATTTGCATATACTGAAGAATCCTTGCATCCCTGGAAAAATCCCACTTGTTCATGGTGTATGATCCTTTTAATGTGTTGTTGGATTCTGTTTGCTAGTATTTTGTTGAGGACTTTTGCATCTATATTCATCAGTGATATTGGTCTGTAATTTTCTTTTTTTGTAGTATCTTTGTCTGGTTTTGGTGTCAGGGTGGTGGTGGCCTCATAGAATGAGTTTGGGAGTGTTCCTTCCTCTGCAATTTTTTGGAAGAGTTTGAGAAGGATGGGTGTTAGCTCTTCTCTAAATGTTTGATAGAATTCACCTGTGAAGCCATCTGGTCCTGGACTTTTGTTTGTTGGAAGATTTTTAATCACAGTTTTAATTTCATTACTTGTGATTGGTCTGTTCATATTTTCTGTTTCTTCCTGGTTCAGTCTTCGAAGCTTATACCTTTCCAAGAATTTGTCCATTTCTTCCAGGTTGTCCATTTTATTGGCATAGAGTTGCTTGTAGTAGTCTCTTAGGATGCTTTGTATTTCTGCTGAGTCCGTTGTAACTTCTCCTTTCTCATTTCTAATTTTATTGATTTGAGTCCTCTCCCTCTTTTTCTTGATGAGTCTGGCTAATGGTTTATCAATTTTGTTTATCTTCTCAAAGAACCAGCTTTTAGTTTTATTGATCTTTGCTATTGTTTTGTTTTTTATTTCATTTATTTCTGCTCTGATCTTTATGATTTCTTTCCTTCTACTAACTTTGGGTTTTGTTTCTTCTTCTTTCTCTAGTTCCTTTAGGTGTAAGTTTAGATTGCTTATTTGAGATTTTTCTTGTTTCTTGAGGTAGGCTTGTATTGCTATAAACTTCCCTCTTAGAACTGCTTTTGCTGCATCCATAAGTTTTGGATAGTTGTGTTTTCATTGTCATTTGTCTGAAGGTATTTTTTGATTTCCTCTTTGATTTCTTCAGTGATCTCTTGGTTATTTAGTAACGTATTGTTTAGCCTCCATGTGTTTGTGTTTCTTACATTTTTTTCCCCTGTAATTGATTTCTAATCTCATTGTGGTCGGAAAAGATGCTTGATATGATTTCAATTTTCTTAAATTTACTGGGGCTTGATTTGTGACCCAAGATGTGATCTATCCTGGAGAATGTTCTGTGCGCACTTGAGAAGAAAGTGTAATTTGCTGTTTTTGGATGGAATGTCCTATAAATATCAGTTAAATCTATCTGGTCTATTGTGTCATTTAAAGCTTGTGTTTCCTTATTAATTTTCTGTCTGGATGATCTGTCCATTGGTGTAAGTGAGGCATTAAAAAGTCCCCCACTATTATTGTGTTTCTGTCAATTTCCTCTTTTATAGCTGTTAGCAGTTGCCTTATGTATTGAACAGCTCCTATGTTGGGTGCATATATATTTACAATTGTTATATCTTCTTCTTGGATCGATCCCTGATCATTATGTAGTGTTCTTCCTTGTCTCTTGTAACATTCTTTATTTTAAAATATTTTATCTGATATGAGTATTGCTACTCCAGCTTTCTTTTGATTTCCATTTGCATGGAATATCTTTTTCCATCCCCTCACTTTCAGTCTGCATGTGTTCCTAGGTCTGAAGTAGGTCTCTTGTAGACAGCATATATATGGGTCTTGTTTTTGTACCATTCAGCGAGCCTCTGTCTTTTGGTTGGAGCATTTAATCCATTCATGTTTAAGGTAATTATCGATATGTATGTTCCTATTACCATTTTCTTAATTGTTACGGGTTTGTTTTTGTAGGTCCTTTTTTCCTCTTGTGTTTCCCACTTAGAGAAGTTCCTTTAGCATTTGTTGTAGAGCTGGTTTGGTGGTGCTGAATTCTCTTAGCTTTTGCTTGTCCATAAAGCTTTTGATTTTTCCGTTGAATCTGAATGAGATCCTTGCTGGGTAGAGTAATCTTGGTTGTAGGTTCTTCCCTTTCATCACTTTAAATATATCATGCCACTCCCTTCTGGCTTGTAGAGTTTCTGCTGAGAAATCAGCTGTTAACCTTATGGGAGTTCCCTTGTATATTATTTGTCATTTTTCCCTTGCTGCTTTCAATAATTTTTCTTCGTCTTTAATTTTTGTCAGTTTGATTACTGTGTGTCTTGGCGTGTTTCTCCTTGGGTTTATCCTGCCTGGGACTCTCTGTACTTCCTGGACTTGGGTGGCTATTTCCTTTCCCATGTTAGGGAAGTTTTCGACTGTAATCTCTTCAAATATTTTCTTGGGTCTTTTCTCTCTCTTTTCTCCTTCTGGGACCTGTATAATGCAAATGTTGTTTCGTTTGTTGTTGTCCCAGAGGTCTCTTAGGCTGTCTTCATTTCTTTTCATTCTTTTTTCTTTATTCTGTTCTGCAGCAGTGAATTCCACCATTCTGTCTTCCAGGTCACTTATCCATTCTTCTGCCTCAGTTATTCTGCTATTGATTCCTTCTAGTGTATTTTTCATTTCAGTTATTGTATTGTTCATCTCTGTTTGTTCTTTAATTCTTCTAGGCGTTTGTTCTTTAATTCTTCTAGGTCTTTGTTAAACATTTCTTGCATCTTCTCGATCTTTGCCTCCATTCTTTTTCCGAGGTCCTGGATCATCTTCACTATCATTATTCTGAATTCTTTTTCTGGAAGGTTGCCTATCTCCCCTTCATTTAGTTGTTTTTCTGGGGTTTTATCTTGTTCCTTCGTCTGGTACAAAGTCCTCTGCCTTTTCATTTTGTCTATCTTTCTGTGAATGTGGTTTTCCTTCCACAGGCTGCAGGATTGTAGTTCTTCTTGCTTCTGCTGTCTGCCCTCTGGTGGATGAGGCTATCTCAGAGGTTTGTGCAGGCTTCCTGATGGGAGGAACTGGTGGTGGGTAGAGCTGGGTGTTGCTCTGGTGGGCAGAGCTCAGTAAAACTTTAATCTGCTTGTCTGCTGATGGGTGGGGCTGGGTTCCCTCCCTGTTGGTTTTTTGGCCTGAGGCGACCCAGCACTGGAGCCTACCCGGCTCTTTGGTGGGGCTAATGGTGGACTCTGGGAGGGCTCATGCTAAGGAGTACTTCCCAGAACTTCTGCTGCCAGTGTCCTTGTCCCCATGGTGAGCCACAGCCACCCCCTGCCTCTGCAGGAGACCCTCCAACACTAGCAGGTAGGTCTGGTTCAGTCTCCTATGGGGTCACTGCTCCTTCCCGAGTCCTGATGCGCTCACTACTTGTGTGTGCCCTCCAAGAGTGGGGTCTCTGTTTCCCCCAGTGCTGTCAAAGTCCTGCAGTCAAATCCCGCTAGCCTCCAAAGTCTGATTCTCTAGGAATTCCTCCTCCCGTTGCCAGACCCCCAGGTTGGGAACCCTGACATGGGGCTCAGAACCTTCACTCCAGTGGGTGGACTTCTGTGGTATAAGTGTTCTCCAGTTTGTGAGTCACCCACCCAGCAGTTATGAGATTTGATTTTATTGTGATTGCACCCCTCCTACCGTCTCATTGTGGCTATTCCTTTGTCTTTGGATGGGGGGTATCTTTTTTGGTGAGTTCCAGTGTCTTCCTGTTGTTGATTGTTCAGCAGTTAGTTGTGATTCCGGTGCCCTTGCAAGAGGGAGTGAATGTACGTCCTTCTACTCCACCATCTTGAACCAGTCTCCAGGAATATCATATTTCTATATTTCTTTAAATTAACTATCACTGCCCCTCATTGGGGGCGGTGAAATGTGATGGTTAAGGGGCTGGCCTCTCTAGAGCCAGACTGCCTGAGTCTGAACCCCTGATTCGCAACTTACAAACTGTGGGACTTGGGTGAGGGAGTTACCGTCCCTCCCTCTCAGTTTCCTCATCTGTAAAATGGCAACATTCATAGAACCCACCTTATTGGAGCGTTGGAGGGTTAAAGATGAGTTCCTTTTAAGTGTCTATCACATAGTAGATGGTCAATAAATGTTAGCTATTATTGTGTGGTCATTTAAATACTTTATGTAAACAGAGGGTGTGTGTGTGTGTGTGTGTGTGTAAATTTAACCAGGAGCAGTTAGCATTTGAAATACCCTAAACAGGAATCCAACTTCCAAAGGTGGCTACATAAGCACTTCAAATATTCAAAATCTACCTCAAAGGGTTTGTTGAGGATCTTCCAGTGGTGAGATGTGTAGGTGTTTGGGGTCTGCACTTGGCTAGAAATGCCATAGAGGCCCCATCCTCAGACCTATAGGGTAAACATATCCCTCAGTCCCAGCAGTGTAAACTGTTTGGAACAGAGCACAAGGTCTAAAAACCTCATTGGTCCCATGAGCTCCAGGTCACTTGACAGACCACAGGGTGGGCCGGTTCTGCTGTCTCATTGCATCTATCTTGGAAGTGAAACTTTCATGCAGGACACTTAGTGGAGGCCTGCGGACAGAGAGGGGGACATCTCCCACAACCAAAGAACAAGAAATACTATTGTTTTGTGCTGTTAATAAATGTTCACACATCTGGTAGACTTGGTCCCAGACTGGCTTTCATCATAAAACACCATCTCCTAAGGAGGTTGTGGTGATGGTGCCAGGGAGCTATAGCCCCCACCTATCTCTGATTTCCAGAAGCTACTGACTTACAGAAGAATGTCACAAATGCAGCATGGCCAAATTGACTTAGATCAAGTCATGACATCAATTCAGTCATGATATATAGTTAGAGTTACTGGATGTTCAATCATAGTTGTATCTGGGGGACTCCTCCCTTGTTCCTTAGAGTTGTATGCGAGGCTTGGGGTATATGAAGTCTGCCTGTGGGTGGCTGCCGCCTAAGGTCTCCATGTCTTAGTTTGAATTGGCCGACTCTGAGACAAAGGTTTGGGTGCAAGTAGTTTATTTGGCAGGTGATCCCAGGCAGCAGTGTGAAAGACTGGGGAATTAGGACAGGAAAGGGCAAGCAAAGTGCCTTCATGAGCAAGTTACTGCTGTGAGCAATGGGGCTCAACCCTGCTGGGGACTCTCTGAGAGACCATATGAATTTGGGAGGGTGTTGATTACACCCATATCTCTTTATCTTGCCTTAATCACTCAGCATGGTCTTCTGGAAATTCCTCTAAATTAGGTGGTAGAGTTCCAATGCATTTTATATAATAGCTCCTCAGAGAGCATCGTAAAAGGCTTTGTAAAGCCCATTCCTCAACTAACCCTTTCAGCTCTCTCCTACCTCAAGATAAATTCTCTGATTTCTCCCCAGATTCCAAATGTGGGACTACCTGTGGCTCCTCTTTTTATAAAGGGGTACTATTTTTGTACATCCTCAAAGTCTGTGGGCATTTCTAAATGCCCTTGCTATTTCTACCAGGAGGTTGAATTTCATCCTGCCTCAGAGCTTCTGGTTACAGGGCCTGATTTCCCAGAATTCTTGAAGGTTCGACCCACACTGTCCCTTGCCTCACAGGAAGTGGCAAAATTAACTAGATGATTATGATTCAATCCTTACTGTAAATTAGCAAATTTTGTTTAATTAAATAAAATAAAATGAAAATAATTGCAGTGTTTTCAATTCCAGAGTACCCCTACATTCGTCATTCAATTTCAAGGACCCCTGCCAGCCTTTTCAAGTGCAATAACATTCTCAAATGTGCAACACCACCCCAAATCCTCTAAGCTATGAAGCACTAGGAAAGGGCAGTCAGAATTCAAGAAATATTTTGTGATTTTTTTTTTTTTAAATGAGCAAAAACCAAGACATTAAACAGCCTCTGTTTATAGTAGGTGGTAAGAAAAATGTAATGTAACACATACCATTTCCTGCCTTTGCCTAACAAGTTTGATGTATACTTCTACTATGTGAGCAGATTCAAAACTTGTTGGTTTTCTTCGCAATAACATAGCACGTGCCAGGGAATAAGGGCTCAGTGTGTTGTAGGCACAAGGAGAACTTATCCTGGACTGGCTCAGGCAGAAGGGAGCCAAGTTGTTGAGACAAAGGGCAACTGAGACCCATGATCCAGCACCATGCCCATGGCTGCTCAGTGCAGAGATACAGTTCCATGACTGTATCCCAGTGACCCACATTTTGGGTACCCCTCTACTTAGACCAGGTGGTTGAGAGTATCCGTGACTCACAGAGAGAACAGGCTGGGTAGAAGGAAGCTGCCCTTTAGCTGAGAGTTTCTTTGTCTTTTTTTTGGAGGCAGGGGCAGGTAACAGCTTTAGTGAGATATAATTCACATACCATACAATTCACCCATTTAAGGTGTACAAATCAATAGTTTTTAATATATTCACAGTTGTGCAACCATCACCACAATCAATTATAGAACATTTTCATCGCCTCCAAAAGAAACCCTTACCCATCACTCCCCAACCCCCATGTTCCCCCAGCCTTAGATAACCACTAGTCTATGGCTCTATATATTTGCTTATTCTGGACATTTTATATGAACAGAATCATGTATGTGGTCTTCTGTGATCAGTTTCTTCCACTTAGCAGAATGTTTTCAAGGTTCATCTACATATAGCACATATCAGAGCTTCATTCCTTTGTGTGGCCTAATAACAAGCTGTTGTATGGATTTACCACATGTGGTTTATCCATTCGTTAGTTTGGGTGTTTGGGTTATTTCCACATCTTGGCTATTACGAATAATGCTGTTAGGAACATCTGTGTGCAAGTTTGTGTGTGGACATATGTTTTTATTTCTCTTGGGTATGTATCTAGCAGTGCAACGTCTGGGTCAAGAGTAACTCTTTGTATAACTTCTTGAGAAACTGCCAAGCTGTTGCCCGGAGTGGCTGCACCATTTTATATTCTCCTCAGCAGTGTATGAGGATTGCGATTTCTCCACACCTCACCAGTACTGGTTATTATCTGACTTTTCGATTCTAGTCATCCTAGTTGGTGTGAAGTGGTGTTTTTATTCGCATTTCCCTGATGACTAATGATGTTGAGCACCTTTTCATGGGCTTGTTGGCCATTTATCTATCTTCATGGGAGTTGGAGAAATGTCTATTCAGATTCTTTGTTCATTTTTAAATTGTGTAGTCTTTTTGAGTTAAGAGTTCTTTATATATATATATTTTTAATATATTCTTGACACAAGCCCCTTATCAGACATATGATTTGGTGCTGGCACAAAAACAGACATATAGATCAATGGAACGGAATAGAGAGCCCAGAAATAAGGGTAAGGGTCCAACTTCATTGCATTCCATGTGGATATCCATGCAAGTTTCTTTTTGAGGCTTCTCTTTCCATTCTGGCTGCTGGCGGTTGAGGTTCATTTTCCTTAGAGGTATCCAGTAGGATACAGAAGTGATGTGCCTGGACACTGTAACCCCACTGTATAATATTCTGACCCAGTACATACATGTTGAAGAGGCTAATTCAGGAGGAGATGAATTTAGACTATTTGGTCTCAGATTTGTTATAGTATTATAAAAGATTGGCTTTGATATTTGTGAACAGAGCCATCACTGGAGATTAATAGAAAAGATAGGATTTATGTATTTATTTATATTTTTGGCTGCGTTGGGTCTTCCTTGATGCACGCAGGCTTTCTCTGGTTGCAGTGAGCGGGGGCTGCTCTTCGCTGTGGTGCGTGGGCTTCTTATAGCGGTGGTTTCTCTTGTTCCGGAGCACAGGCTCTAGGTGCGCGGGCTTCTATAGTTGTGGCTCTCGGGCTCTAGAGCTCAGGCTCAGTAGTTGTGGCGCACGGGCTTAGTTGCTCCGCGGCATGTGGGATCTTCCCGGACCAGGGCTCGAACCCGTGTCCCCTGCATTGGCAGGCGGATTCTTAACCACTGCGCCACCAGGGAAGCCCAGGATTTATTAATAGAGAAGATAGGAAGGAAGCCCCCCCCTAGCTCTGTGGCTCTAACTCAGCACTGTGTTCAGGGAGGCTGTGGCTCGTGCTCCACAGTCCCTGTCACCCCTGGCTTCCCATTGCCTTTATCCCACCGTTTTCCTCTCTGTCCCTCCTGTTACAGTGGAAGACACCTGTATGGAGCCGCAGGACCTGTGTGCTGGCTGCTGTCACCTGTCATCTGTGTTATCTGCTCAGGAAACTTTGCTCTCTTACCTTCTGTCTCCCTTGTCCTTCAGTCTCTGCTGATCCTGCCCATCAGTATTTCAATGAGCTCTGCTTTAGTTTATCTCAAAACAAACCAACCCATGTCTTGATCCTACCTTCCCCCAGACCTACACTCCCCACCCCACTCCTGCCCTCCAGCAGCTGAGCTTGAGTCCTCTTCACTTCGGGTTTTCGCTGTCCCACCTCACACTCACTTCTCAGTCCACCCCAAACTTCTGAGCCTGTTGTCTCAAGAACACAGTGAGCTCCATGCCACCAAACCCAAAGGACACTTTTCAGTTCTCATCTTGTGTAGCAGTTAGGACTGAGTGTGACAAGCCAAGAAGAAGGGGAGAATGGACATGGGGAAGGTGGCTGTCGACGACGTCTGCCAGACCTTGCCTGACTCCCTCGGTGGTCAGCGCTGTGGGCCGTTTCCTCCTCCTTGAATAAGTCTCTTCTCTTGGGCTCCATGATATTATACTCCCCTACTTTTCTTCCTACCCTTCTGGCTCCTCCTCCTTAGTTTCCTTGACAGAGATTCTTTCTTCTATCCTCCTCAGGTCCCTTCTCACTCTTAACCCTCTTCCTGGGTGACGTTATTCATTCCTGTGGCTTTAATCACCTCATGGATGCAGATGACTCCCAAATCCTTATCTCCTGTCTCTACTCCAAATCTTTATCTCCTGCTTGCTACCCATATATCAAGACTTGAGGGCTTCCCTGGTGGTGCAGTGGTTAAGAATCCGCCTGCCAATGCAGGGAACACCGGTTCAAGCCCAAGCCCTGGTCCGGGAAGATCCCGTATGCCGCGGAGCACCTAAGCCCGTGTGCCACAACTACTGAGCCCTCGTGCCACAACTACTGAAGCCCGCGTGCCTAGAGCCCGTGCTCTGCAACAAGACAAGCCACAGCGATGAGAAGCCCGTGCACCACACGAAGAGTAGCCCCCGCTCGCCGCAACTAGAGAACACCTGTGCACAGCAATGAAGACCAAACGCAGCCAAAAATAAATAAATTTTTAAAAAAAATAATCAATCAATCAATCAATTAATTAATTAATTAAAAATCAAGACTTGAATGTCTGCAAAGCACTTAGAACTCAACATGTCCAAAATTAAACTCATTTTATTCCCTCCAAACTTGCTTCTCCTCCAGAATTGTGTCTTCATAAATGGCTGTACCATTCACTTAGTCATTCTAGATGTCTTGTTTCCCTTTACTCCCTGACCCTAATTAACCCCACAGCCCATTGAGTCTACCTACTACGTGGCCTCGGAGTCCTTCCTCTTCTGTCCATCCTCACTGTCACCACCCTCATCTTAACCAACTTGGGCGGTCACCTGGACTCCTCTCTCAGTGCCTCTGATCTCATCTTTCTGGATGTTTACCTCCAATCTGATCCCCACTCCACGGCCAGAATCTTTCCAAAATGTCAACCAGATCCAGTCACTTACTTCTCATGAACATAAATTGTCAGAGTTATAAAAATGATATTTTTGAAGAATATATTGATTGACACAAGAAAATGCCCACAACCTAATCCTTAAGTGAAAAAAGTATGAATTTAAAACTCCTGTCAAATGTCTAATTTCCTTTATGTAAATGCATAGAAAAGTGACAGGAAAAATATTCCAAAATGTTAGGAGAAGTTATCTCAAACTGGTAGAATTATTGGTCACTTTTTGTGTTCTTCCTTATACTTTTAATAATTTAACAATTGTTTCTAATAATGAACTTGTGAATAAGTTAGGTTTTTTCCCCCCTTTGGTTGCAAGAGACAGAAAACCAAATCAAATATGCTTTAACCAAAGGGAGGAGTTAATGAGAATCCTGTTCTATCTAAGAAACTAAATGACAAGAAAACAGCCCAGCCTCAGCAATTACTGGAACCAGTAATGCAAATGCTGGTGTGTTCTTTCTCCATCTCAGTGGCTTTCCTCCGTACGTCTACTTTGCTTCCTCCTTACTTTCCAGACCAGTTTTCCCTGGTCCAAGTAAGAGAAGGTGTGGTCCCTGAATGCCCCAGCTTCACATTCATAGTCCTGAGATTCTTAAGAAAGACTAGACCACCTGTTTCTAGATCCAAACCGGTTAAGGATTAGGAGCGTCCCAGCTCAGACAAGTGCACCAGTTACCTGCAGACAAGGGTAGAATCACGGCACACTAACATGGTGGCTTCCATGGTAATCATGTGGATGGTGTGTGTGTGTGCGCGTGTGTGGTGGGGGGAGGGATTGAAGAGAAGAATAGTAAGTGGTTGCTTCCAAAAGGAAAGAAGCTCTGTATTTACAAAACAGTAATCTTTTTTTTTTTTTAATTTATTTTTGGCTGTGTTGGGTCTTTGTTGCTGCATGCGGGCTTTCTCTAGTTGTGGCAAACAGGGGCTACTCTTCGTTGTGGTGTGCGGGCTTCGCATTGCGGTGGCTTCTGTGGTTGCAGCGCACGGGCTCTAGAGCACAGGTTCAGTAGTTGTGGCACACGGGCTCAGTAGTTGTGGCACACGGGCTTAGTTGCTCCGCGGCATGTGGGATCTTCCTAGACCAGGGCTCGAACCCGTGTCCCCTGCATTGGCAGGCGGTTTCTTAACCACTGTGCCACCAGGGAAGCCCACAAAACAGTAGTCTTTATACCAACGTGAAATTTTATTAAAATTAGGAAAAAGTATGCAGTATGATATTTTTTACATCTCATAAATTGTTTTCAGTAACTTCTTAGTAAGTCATCACTTACAGATGAGTCAGCACTGACTCATCCCCTTTTCTTTCCAACAACTAAACTCATTCCTTACTAGCTTTCTCATAAATTCTTTCTACTGGTCATTTACCCATAAAATTTAGAGATTATATGCTTCAAACCTGGCATTTCTGAGAGGATGAACTCAAGCCCAGAGGGATGACATGACTTGCTAAGCTCCCCCACAGGGTTAGCAGAATGTCATCTTCAGCACCTTTCTTGTCCATTGCATTTCCTCTTTCCTTCCCAAACCACCCGCCTTCATAAGCCTCTCCACATCTCAGCTTGTGCTCCCAAGACTATTCAGAACAAAGTCTGAAGAGTACAGCAAGCCTGATCGTCCCTTGGCATTGTTACTCTATTCAGCTGCATTTCCTAGACCTAGACACTCAGTGGGAAACCTTGAGTCTTTTCCTGCATAATTACTCTAACTCCCTGACATTCAATAGAGCATAGGTAGTGCAAAGGGCTTCCAGGGCTATGCTGGAGAGGATATAGGCCCATTCTGAGGGAGGGGAGCCTCATGCCTCTAAATGCTACAGATTGTAGATCTGGGAGTCCCAATACCTGAACACATCCAAACAATGAGATTGCTATAAAAGACTCCCCCACTCACCCACCCCCAGCTTCATTATGTATTCATTTTTAAAAAGCACACCACTGTATTAGTTGAAGAAGGCAGGACGTGCTTCAAGTATGGACTACCAGGCCTGGGTTGACTGGTTGGCCATATCACATGGCCTAGTTCATCTTATAAAGACAGGATGGTAAGGACAATAATGGTCAGCAAGAAGAAAATCACTTAGTGTGGCAGGCAGCACCTAAAACGGTTCCCAGTGGTCATGTCCTTGTGAACCTTCTCTCCCTGAGTATGGGCTGGACCTAGTGACTCCCTTCTAACAAGTAGGGTGTGGCAAAAGTGAGTAGGTTACAAAAGACTGTGACTTTCTCCCTCTCTCTCTCTCTCTCTCTCTCTCTCTCTCATGTTTGGAGCCCTTGGCTCAGGGGAAGCAAGCTGCCATATTGTGAGCTGTCCTGTGGAGAGGTCCACATGGCAAGAAACTGATGTCTCTGGCTCATGGTTATTGAGGACCTGAGGTCGGCCAACGACCAGGGGTAAGCTTGGAAACAGACCCTCCCACCCCCAGTTGAACAGTAAGGTGACTGCAGCCCTACAGGAAACCTTGCTTGCAGTCTTGCGAGAAAGCCTGAGCCAGAGGACCCAGCTAAGCCATGCCCGGATTCCTGATCTTCGGGAGCTGTGAGATAAAACTCTTTTGTCATTTAAAGCTACTATTTGGCAGGACTTCCCTGGCTGTCCAGTGGTTAGGACTCCACGCTTCCACTGCAGCGGGCACGGGTTCGATCCCTGCTCGGGGAACTAAGATCCCACATGCCGCGCGGCGTGGCCAAAAAAAGAAAGAAAAAAAAGCGGGACCCTGAAGAATTCAGGGTACACACACTTACATACCCTCCCCAACCTCTCTTGACTAAAGACCCTCCGGCTGGGAAGGAGAGTCAGCGGAGAGCAGGGATGGGCTGGAGTATCCTGTTCCCTACCCCTACCATTGAGTTCCCTGAGTGTGAGCAGAGGAAGGTTAGGACGCCGCTCCGCCACAACCCACAGCATTGATTTGGGGAATCTGAGAGTAGAGGAGTCCTATGTCTCATCCCCATCTGTAACTGAGGGAAGAGACATGTTTCATAGACCTCTCCCCACGCCCCACCCAGGGGGTGGAAGAGTAGACGGTTGGGTGGGCCAGGTGGAACGAGAGGCCTGAGGAACGACAAAAGGATAATTTGGGCCGTGGAGCAACTAAGCCCTGTGTGCCACAACTACCGAGCCTGCACCCTAGAGCCTGCGAGCCACAACTACTGAGCCCATGTGCTGCAACTACTGAAACCCACGCACCTAGAGCCCGTGCTCTGCAACAAGAGAAGCCACGGCAATGAGAAGCACGCCCTCACTACAACTAGAGAAAGCCTGTGCACAGCAAGGAAGACCCAACACAGCCAAAAATAAATAATAAAAAAAAAATACATTTATTGAAAAAAAAAAGGATAATTTGGGAGCATTGTAGGCATGCCCCTCGGCTCTTGCTTAATGGAAGAGCATCGTAATGGGTCTCAGAAATGGAAGATGGTGGCTCTGGCTGGAGAGCTGAATAATGAGTGTTCTGAGAGGTCAGTTTGCCGTGGGTCAGGCGTGGCCCATGGACGTGGACATGTACATGGTCACAGTAAAGTGTAACTTCCTGATTATCAACAATGGAAGATAGAAGGGACCCCATTAGACACTGTCCAGGAGAAGTTGGGCCCATGAGGGCTAAGGGATCTGTGGGACCACAGTGAAGCTTGGAGATACAAGGCGACTTTGGAAACGATGTTTTCTTTGTTGGTGCGTTATTAAAAGAATTCAAATGGGGATTTGCTGCATTTGTGGTAGCTGTAGGGGCTGAATATTCCCTAAAAAGAAGATAGGGAGCATGACCGAAGATAATACCTTGGAAGTAAGTATCTTAGTGGCTTCTTAACTCTCTCATAAAAATAAGATTTCTTCTCTGTAAAAAAACAAAAAAGAAAGAAATGGAAGATGGTGGGACTTCCTTGTTTATGGCACATCACCTGTTACTCTCGTTTCTTCTCCCCCAGATGAAATGCTAAGCACCGTGGTGAGATCACAGCAGCCAGTCTACATGCTACCACTTCATCTCCTTTGTTCCAGCCATTCAGTCCCATCAGCCAGCAAATAGATGTCCTCAATCACAACTTTCTAAATCTTAATTCCAAACAAATCTCCTCTTCCTGAGATTTGAATTTTAGTTCAAATTGCAATGGCCTTTTTAGGTTTATTTTTCTGTTATAAACAAACTCCCATATTTTTGAAGTTAGACAATTTGAAAGGTGCCTCTCGATAAACAAGCCAACAAATAGACCACCGTTAAGAAGAAACTTTTCTCATGAGGAACAAGGAGGAGATGTCTGTGGCAACTGGAATGGGATTGTCACAGCCCCCAGGAGTTACGGTTGAGGAAGGAAACACATCTTAGAATAGTAGGTGTATCTTTGACATAGCTGTAAGCTATGCTGTGGTTTTACTAACATGATAGGTGAAATACAATTCAATTATATAAGGCCCCCAAACAAAGATTTATTTATATTTAGCTTTGCCTTTGAAACCGCCCACTGGTCTGGCCTTTGTAAAAGGCAGACCTAACCTATTCGTTTTCCACTTCCCCTCCTCAACCCTTACTGAGACAAATAAATAAAAATAAAACTGGTAAGCCAGATCCAAAGGCTGAATGTAGCTGTGATTTAGACTTGGCCTTTGGAAGAGACATTAGGATTTTAAGGTCATGAGGCATCAGTTAGTACCATGAGGCAAATGTACTAGGAGGAGGCTAATGGGGTAAAGGAGCTAATGACGCTTCCAAGGGTACATGCTGTTCACCCCAGGATGGGCATCTACAGGAGAAGGAGATGGCTAATTTTAGCTGAAACTTTCTTCATTTATGTTATAAGCCTTCCTTTTTTAAATTTTAAAAGCATGTATTTATAATCAAGTATTAACTTCGCCCAAGGAACTAAAAATAGTAGGGGAACCAAGAAAGTAAACATATGTCAAGGCCATCTTTATTAAGAAACTCTTTGGGAGACCAAAATTGCTTTCCAATGGCTCATCTCAAATTCAATGTCTTATTTAACCTCAGCTTCTGCAGCTTAATTTTCCTGCCACTGGAGTCTTCTGTTTCCT
Source organism: Balaenoptera physalus (assembly GCF_965194825.1). NCBI lineage: Eukaryota > Metazoa > Chordata > Mammalia > Artiodactyla > Balaenopteridae > Balaenoptera > Balaenoptera physalus. The sequence continues at coordinate 150,722,515 of NC_138890.1, forward strand.
TAGTGAGTAGCCATGCTAGAGTTCCTTGGGAGAAGTCACTCAAGAAATGGTCCTCAAAGGCAGAGGAAAGAAGGATGTCAGAGACTATGTGAATGTTATGTCAACGGGAGAAATAAATGGAGACATGAGCTGCTTTATTCATCAGCTCACACTCAACCTGAGTCCCAGAATCGATCTTTCAGAAACACTCTGCATGCAGGTGTTTGTACAAAGGGGTTTATTGCAGCACTGTTGGAATAGTGAACATTTAGGAATAAGTTAGATGTCCATCATTACAGAACTGATTAAATTGTTTGCCCATACCGTGAAATACTTTGCAGCCATTAAAAAGAATGAGATAGAGGTAAATGCACTGATAGGGGGAGAGTCCGAAGATATATTATTATGTGGAAAAAGCAACTTGCAGAACAACACGTACAGTATAACCTGTTTGCATTAAAAATCTGTATAATGTATGTCCATGTATTACACGTAAACGCATAGAATAGGGACGGAAGGATGGCTGCCAAACCACAGTCCTGGCTAATTTGCGGGAGGGGTGTGAAAATGGGAGTGAGGATGAAAGTTGACTTTTATATTTTGCTCTCTGGAATTGATTCTTGTTTGAATCTTTTAGCATAAGAATGTGTTCATGATACTTGCGCAATTTTCAAAAGATAGTTTGATGCATGTAATCTCCTCAAAACAAGAAGTAATGAATTCATTGAACCCCTTTGGCATCTGACCTCGTCCCACCCACACCCGCCTTCAAGAGCTAAAAAACAAGAGAGATGATTTCTGTGACAGCTTCTCAGACTCAGCTGAGGTCACTTAACTGGCTTGAGTATTTTTTGTCCTGCCCTCACAGTTGGAGGGGTCTCTCCCCATCTTTTGAGAGCACATCAACTTTCTTCTCTTCCCGACTGCTGCATGAAACTGCTTGTTTTTCTCAGCCAGACTGCTCCTGGCCCTGGTGTCCACTGATGACTTAACTCTTCCTGTTTAAAATCTCCAGCCTGTAAAATGGGTGTAGGGTCAGCTTTCACTAAATTACTTATTTGGGTGAGGGAAGCTGACAGAGGGTTCAGAGCTCTATTGGCAGTTAACAGTTCCTCTTGATTACTGGCTTGGTTGGTTTACATCAGAAGGAGGGAAGTCCTTTGTATCTAAATATACACCAGACTCCACTCTGGAGCGGTTTGAGCCTGGGAAACTCGTCTTCCTCTGTGTTTCAATTACCTGTTTCTCAAGAATGGATGGCTCGTCTCTGCTCCACATGGCATCAGCTGGGACAGCTTCACTGGAGGGCAGGATTCACTTTCAAGATGCCTCACTCACATGGCTGGCAAATTGTGCTGTTAACTGGGAGCTCAGCCAGGGGTGTGGGCCAGGGGCCTCTGTTCCTTTCTAGGTGGGCCTCTAAACAGAATGTTTGGATTTCCTCACAGTATGGTGGCAGAGTCCAAGAACTATCATCCTCAGAGAACAAAGCAGATGTACATATTTCTAATCTACCCTCAAAAGTTACATAAGCTCACTTCCCCCATCCCCTATTGGTTGAGGCAGTCTCAAGTTCTACTCAGGTTCAAGAGGAGGAGACACAAACTCCATCTCTTGACTGGGGGCAAATGTAGGCCATCTATTGACCACACCTTGGTTTTGAGAGGTGGCAGAGACAAAACTGATGACTGGATCTGAAGTAAAATATAATAGCAGTTAAACAATGCAACGACAGAGAAACTGATCTTCTCAGATCTTCCCCAATCAGATCTGTAGTTTGGTTGATAAGAAAATTTCCAATTACCACAAATGCAAATGCAAAAAGAATAATAATTAAAAAACAAAAACAAAACCTACTTAATCAGGCAACTCTTCCAGAAAAACACCCAATTTCAATGTCAAATGTAGGATTATTTATTACTTTTTAAGTTTTGACTTATCTAGACCTCCCTTTCATAAGAGAAGGAAATAGAGTTAATTACATCCCACTATCTTATTTATTAATTAAGTGGGTCAAGGTAAAAGTTTACCGGGATTTTGAGTTAAAGAAGATGTAGTCATTATTAAGATTATTAGGAACATTGCTAAGTCACCTATTAAGATAATTTCTTGCATTCTTATCTCATTTTGGTGGGAAGAAATAATCCAGTTGGAGTAATCATTTCTATTTTGAGTAGATTAAATTTTGGTAAAATTAGTGTTTTGTATCTAAACCCTGTTGCTGATTCACATGGTAAATATACTCTATTCAGAAGAGCTTTTTCAGTTGATCTGGAATACTTTCTGAATTTCATTGTGAACTTTGCACAAGTCTAGAAAGGAAAAGAGGTGGAGTCTATTCCCCCCCGTATTGCATCTAGGCTTGCCTTTGATCAACAGAATGTGACAGAAGTGATATTGTACAACGACTGAGCTTTGTAGCTTCTCTTCCTCCTGGAACTCAGACACCATGTGAAGAAGGCTGGGCCAGCCTGCTGGAGACCTAAAGCCAGCACCAATTTCCACGTATGTGAGTGAGGCTGTGTTAAAGCAACCAGCCCACGTCAAGCTGCAGACATGTGACTCCAGCCACAGGCGAAACCCCATGGCAGAGCAGCAGAAGAGCCCAGCTGAGGCCAGCCCAAATTGCTCACCCTCAGAAAAATGAGCAAATAGTTGCTGTTTTAAGCCACTATTTGGGGGACATGTTTTGTTAAACAGCAATAAATAACTCATACAAATGCTTTTCTGAGGATTTATGGATAAAGGAAAAAGATAATGTAAAATACTGAAAGATAGGTTAGCTTTTGTTTATTAATTTGTTCATTCACATACTCCATCTCCGTGTAGAAAGGATTCAAGTCGGCTGTGCTGGGCCAACCTAAGGTGATCTGCAGTGATCCCTGTATTCTGGTGTTCATACATTTATATAATCCTGTTCTCTTGAGTGTGGGCTGAAACTAATGACTGTCTCTAATCAGTGGAATATGGCAACAGTGAAGGGATGTCGCTCCCATGACAATGTTACATTCTATAAAACTCCATTATGCTGACAGATCCACACTAAGGATTCTCCTTTTTGGCTCGATGAAGAAGCAGCCGTGTTGAAGAAGCCCATTCAGCAAGAAACCGCATGCAGCCTCTAAGAGCCGAGGGTGGCCTTCAGCCAACAGCCAACAAGAAACAGAAGCCCTCAGTTCTACAGCCTCCAGGAAATGAATTCTGCCAATAACCTGAGCAAACTTGGAAGCCAGTTCTTTCCCAGTTGAGTCTCCAGATGAGAATGCAGCTCAGCTGACATCTTGATTGCATCCTTGTGAGTCCCAGAGCAGAGAATCCAGCTAAGCTGTGCCTGATGCCTGCCCCACAGATATTGTAAGATAATAGATATCTCCTGTTTGTTCCATAGCACAGAAAGCTAATATAGCCACTCAGGAAGCTTCAGCATTCAGTCCTTTGACAGGAAAGCAACCTTTGTTCCTAGAAGGAAAATTCGTGGTTTGTTAAAAGAGGGAGACATTCTACAGATGAAGAAGCTCAGTTCTTTCTCATCACACCATGATTTATTTAGAATCTTGGACAAGAGGGCATTTATTTTCATGGTGGACTCAGGGAACCGAGGATAATTTATTCAGAGAAGGTGGGGCAGAGAACAAATTAAATTTGTATACATGTGTAAGGGGCTGTTTTCTAGGTAACAGTGAGTAAGCTATTCAATTTCCACTGAGCTGAGAAAAAGAGAGGGGTGTTTAGTGCACCCAGAGGATAGAGGATTATACCTAAACCTCAAGTAAATTCCAAGAAGATTGCTTTGGCCTAAAACGTCCAGTCACAGTAGAGATCTTTACTAATAAGTCAGGAGATGCCATATCTCCACGTCAACAGCTTTTCATATCTGGCCTCATATAGACTAATAGTTAAGGATTTAACATAGAAGTTTAGAAGACTTCCTGATGATCACGGTGGAAAGATACTAAACTACCTGGTATAATAAAACCATGAAATCTTGCCTTTCTAGATTTCCAGGAAAAATGAGTAGGCAGTTGGAAAAATTTCAGGATTGTGAATTGTTTAATCTCTTGAACGCTCCTTAAACTATATAATTCTAGAATTTGTGTGACAGACTGTTATATAAACAAACAGCTAAAATTGTTTTTATAGCCTATCTAGTCTGTGTATTTCTTTGATGTTTATGTTATTTGTTTTCTCACTATAATCTTCAATGAAGGTAAACAACAATGCTTTGTTCTACATTTGTTTAAAATTTTAAATCCTTCTCCAAATTTATTGGTGAAAAAAATATGAGTTTATGTTTTATTATGCCAAAAGTATGTTCGTTTTTCATCACCAACGAGCGAATCTTGTTCAAAACATTTTAACTTAAAAACTAAAAAGTACCTATTACAAAAAGCACATTTTAAAAAAATCCAAATTTTTTTCTCAATAATATATAGTATCTTGGAACATGCTTCTAGCCAGACCTAATTCAAAGATCCCTACTTTTTGTTAATAACAGATTCATTGGAATATAATCTACATACCACACAATTTACCCTTTTAAAGTGTATAATTCAGTGGTTTTTAGTATCTTCACAGAATTGTGCAGCCGGCACCACAACTAGTTTTAGAACATTCTCACCACCCCGAAAAGAAACTTTGGACAAATTTAACAGTCATTCCCCATGCCCTCCAACCTCGCCAGCCCTGGGCAATCACTAATCCGCTCTCTGCTTCTATAGGTTTGCTTGTTCTAGACATTTCATATAAAGAGAACTGCGCAGTGTGTGATCTTTTGTGACTGGCTTCTCCAGTTAGCATAATGTCTTCAAAGTCTATACATGCTGCAGCATGTGTCGGTACTCCATTCCTTTTTGCTGCCTAACATTTCCTGATGTAGATATACCACATTTTATTTACCCATTCATCAGCTGATGGGTAGTTGGGTTGTTCCCACTTTTTCATTATTATGAATAATGGTGCTATGAATATTCATGTACAGGTTTTTGTGTAAAATATATTTTCCATTTTTCTTGGGCATATAAGTAGACACGGAATTGCTGGGTCATATGGTAACTCTATGTTAAAACCTATGCCAAATGGTTTTCTAAAGTGGTGCATTATATTACCTTCTAACAAGTATTATGAGGGTTCCAGTTTCTCCACATCACAATATTTGTTAATATCTGTCTTTTTATTATAGCATTTCCAGTGGGTGTGAAGTGATATCTCATTGTGGCTTTGATTTGCTCTTCCCTAATGATATTGAGCATCTTTTCATTGGCTTATTGGCTATTCTTGTATCTTCTTTGGTAAAAAGTCTATTTATATACTTTGCCTATTTTATTTATTTATTTTTGGCTGCGTTGGGTCTTTGTTGCTGCACGCGGGCTTTCTCTAGTTGCGTCAAGTAGGGGCTACTATTTGTTGCGGTGTGCGGGCTTCTCCTTGCAATGGCTTCTCTTGTTGCAGAGCACAGGCTCTAGGCAAGCGCGGGCTCAATAGTTGTGGCGCATGAGCTTAGTTGCTCTGCGGCATGTGGGATCTTCCCGGACCAGGCATCAAACCCATGACGCCTGCATTGGCAGGCGATTCTTAACCACTGCACCACCAGGGGAGTCCCACTTTGCCTATTTTAAATTGGATTATTCTATTTTAAATTGGATTACTTTTTATTATTGAGTTGTAAGCATTCTTTATATATTCTAGATATAAGTCCTTATCAGATATATGATTTATAAAATGTTTTTTCCCATTACATGGGTTGGCTGTTCATTTTCTTGATGGTGTCTTCTGAAGCACATTTTCTTAATGGGGTTCTTTTAACAATGTTCAATTTATCTCTCTTTTGTTTTATCATTTGGGTTTTTGGTTATATCTAAGAAACCATTGCCCAATCCAAGATCATGAAGATTTATGCCAATTTTCATCTAAATATTTTATATTTTTAGCTATACACTTAGATCTTTGACCCATTTTGAGTTAATTTTTGTATCTGGTATAAGGTAGGGGTTCAACTTCATTTTTTTTGTATGTGGATTATCAATTGTTTCTGTACCATTTGTTTGTTTATTTATTTTGGCTGCACTGCATCTTAGTTGCAGCAAGTGGGATCTCTGTTGTGGCATGCAGGATCTTTAGCTGCAGCATGCAGGATCTTTTAGTTGCAGCATGCAGACTCTCAGTTGTGACACGCACGCAGGTTCTAGTTGCCTGACCAGGGATTGAACCCCGGCCCCTGCATTGGGAACGTGGAGTCTTACCCACTGGACCACCAGGGAAGTCCCTGTACCATTTGTTTTGAAAAGACTATTCTTTCCCCACTGAATTGTTTTGGCACCCTTGTTGAAAATCAATTGACCAACAAAGTGAGAGTGTATTTCTAGTAACTTTGTGTACGTGTGGTCTTATTTTTTTTAATTTTTGTTTTATATTAGAATAGTTGATTTACAATGTTGTGTGTACGTGTGGTCTTAAAGTCTATTTTGTCTGATATTGGTATAGTCACTCTAGCTTGATTATGGTTGCTGTTTGCATGGTATATATTTTACCACCCTTTATTTTTTTCAACCTACTTGCATCAATGACATAAATTACTACAAGTTCAGTGGCTTAAAACAATACACATTTATTATTTCAGAGTTTCCATTGGTCAGGAGTTTGGCATAGCTTAACTGGATTCTTTGCTCAGAGTCTCACAAGGTTGTGATCAAAGTGTTGGCTGGGCTACATTCTCATCTGGAGATTGGGGTCTTCTTCCAAGCTCATTCATGTTGTTGGAATAATTCAGTTGCTGTAGTTCTAAGACTGAGACCATCAACTCTTAGAGGTTTCCGCTCTCCGTAGGCAGTTCACAACACGGCTGTCTTCCTCAAGAGAGAGTGTCTTGAGAGCGATCAAGAGAATGTCTCAGCTGACTCAAGTCTCTCTAATTAGGGAAGGGATGGATCCACTTTCGAGGGAAAGTGATTACGCCACCTGATTACGTAGGCCCACCCAGGATAATCTCTCCCTTGATTAACTCAAAGTGAATTTATTAAGGACCTTGATTACATCTGCAACATTCCCTCCCTTTTGCCATATTCTAGTGGTTAGAAGTAAGTCACAAAGTCTGTTCACACTCAAGGAGAGGGGATTACACAAAAGTGTAGATACTAGGGCAGCAAGAATTATGAGGGCTGTATTAGAATTATGCCCATGACAGATGGGGACATGGGGAGGAGCACAAATTCTCTGTGTATGTTCAGCGGTAGAGGTTCAGACTCTTCCATGAGGTTGCAATTAAGATGTTAACTAAAGGTTTGACTGGGGCTGGGATCCACTTCCAAGATGGCTGACTCACATGGCTGTTGGGCAGGAGGCCTCAGTTCCTTCCCAACTAGACCTCTTCATAAGGCTGCTTGAATGTCTTCATGATATGGCAGCTGGCTTCCCTCGGAGTGAACGATCTAAGAGAGAGCAAAGGAGAACAAGGAAGAAGATGCAAAGACTTTTATGTCCTAGTCTAAGAAGTCACACACAGTCCTGCCTGCCACATTCAATTCATTTGAAGAGAGTCACTAAGTCTGGCCCACACTCAAGGGGAGGGGAATTAGGCTTCACCTAATTTGTTGACATATTTTAAAATCACCAGGGGGAGGGGAGAACAACTGGGTGAACAGGGTCAGGGCTAGAAGGAAGATTTTCACTATAGCTATCTTTATACTCTTTAAACTTATGTATTTGACTATATTAATCAAATAATTATATTTCTTTTAAAAAGAAACATTTTAAGCTATTTGGGAAAGAACTGGGAGAGAAATAAAAGAAAAAAAAATGAGTTGAACAGGATGTTAATGAGAGAAATTGGTTGAAGTGAAATTGACCTTTGCCCAAAAAGACAGGAAACAGGGAGGGTCTACTTTGTGCTCACCCTTCCCCCTTCTCCCCACCCCAGGAGATTTAGCTTCTCACTTTCCCGGGCACAGGGTGATGGTGATGGTGCACGGCCAGTATGCGTTCTGGATAATGGGTTTGTGGAACAGGAAGAACTCTGTAGCCAAAAATGTTCTATACGATGGTTTTACCGTGGGCGTTTATCGCTTCTTATAGCTTAAGTCCTGTTACATTCCTCCTATCTAAATCATTCTGTAGCCACAGCCTGTGATCACTATTGACTTTAAATAATATCGGATGGCATACAATGCTATTTCTGTGTAATGTTTTACTTATAACTCCACTCTTCTGGCCCTACAAACCCCCCCTCTCAGGTTGGACATCTATTCTTTAACATAACTTGCTCAAACTGTCAAGCACGCCAAGAGGATTTAACCGAGTAATTAAACTGAAAGAGATTTAATGTGTACAAAGACGTGGCACGAAACCCAGCAGGTTTATTGTCTCTATAAAAAGTTCGTTAAGGTCGACTGTACTGACGTGTGCAGTATTAACTGTACTCACTGCGCCCTGGTCGGGAAGGAGGAACAAAGTTTTACAAACAAAACTATTCAGTTTGTTCTAACCTCTCTTTTCATACCGTAATACACCCAGAAAAACTAAAAGTCCTCTTGCAGGCCATTTAAACGCTGTTGCTCCTTCTGAAGGGTCTGGGAATGTGGGCAGAGCGCGCGCCCTCTCCCCGCCCCATCAGCGGTGAGCAAAAGTCCTTCCAGTGACTCGTGGGGACCCCGGTTCCAAGCCGGGTCTCTGCAGCCCCGGGCGAGGCCAACTCCGAGGACGGTGGTGTCTGGGGTGCTAAGGGGACAGCTCCAGACGGAGCAGGGTTCAACCTCGCGAGGCCAAGGCTGCTCGGATTCGCTGGGGCCTTGCCAGACTCTGGCTCCAGCCCCGGTTCTTTGGGGGACACAGGGGAAGGCGGGCGGAGGAAGGACACGTCACGGGAGGGGGGCGGCGGGCCGGGCGGCGAAGGAACCCCAAGAAAAGGGCGAGCGCCGGGGGAGACCCGGGGGGCGGAAGGGGGTTCGTAGACAGCGAGACCCGACCCCCGGGTCCCTGCCCGCCGCTTCCGGCGCTCTCCCGGCCCGCCCCGCCGCGGCCGTGCCACATCCTCCAGTGACGTCAGCCGGCGCCGCCATATTGGAAAGGCGCCGCCGCCGCCGCCGCTTCCTCCTCCTCCTCCTCCCCCGCCTCCGCCTTGGAGCTCCGGCAGCCCGTGGGCTGCGACCGCAGGAAGGAAGAAGCCCCTCGCCCGCCCTGACGCCCGGCCCGCCCGCTTCGCCCCGGCCCGTCTCCCCATGACTGCACCCGGCCCCGCTACCGACGGACGTAGCCCCAGCGCCCGGGTTTAACACGGAAGCGCGGGTCGGGGGCCGCGGAGGGAGGAAGAGGGAGACCCGGCAAGTCCCGCGTCCCTCTCGGCCCGGCGCGGCGCCTCGGCCGGAGCCATGACCTCGCTGACCCAGCGCAGCTCGGGGCTGGTGCAGCGGCGCACCGAGGCCTCCCGCAACGCCGCCGACAAGGAGCGGGCGGCTGGCGGCGGCGGCGGCAACGGCGAGGACGACGCGCAGAGCCGCCGCGACGAGCAGGACGAAGACGACAAGGGCGACTCAAAGGAAACGCGGCTGACCCTGATGGAGGAGGTGCTCCTTCTGGGCCTCAAGGACCGAGAGGTGCGGGCGCAGCGGTCAGGGCGGGGGCGGCCGGTGCGGGGCCCCGGCGCCAGGCGGGAGCCTGGCCACCGGCTCCGCGCGTCTGCCCTCCCAGCTCCCGAGCTCCGCGCCCGGGAGCGCCCAGCTGGTCCCGTGCTTCCAGATCCTCCCCGCCCTGATTGCTTGGATTTCCCTTTCTCCTTTCACAGTCACTTCTTTCATTTTGACTCCCCGGCGGTCTGTTGCTTCCTCGCTTTTTTCCGCGTGTTTAACCCGGGTAGACCCCAGGGTACAATTCCTACCTGGAGACTTGCAGGTTAGAGTGTACCCGAACTCATAGGTTCTGCAGGTTTCAGGACCTGGGAGATCAGGGGACCTAGGTCCACTCATTTGCTTTCTGGGTGATTTAAAAAAAAAAATTAAGGTGTACTGTTCGGAATTTTGAAAAAATTTCGGTGAAATGGTAATGGAGGCAAAAGTTGTTTTACTGATAAAAGTCCAACAAAAATCTCATGAAACCTGGAAATTGACTTTCTAGGTAAATTTGTTTTGCCTGAGAGATTTTTAGTATCGCGTTTACATTTTACCAGTTTACTATTCTTAAAAAAGTCTTGCAGTCTCAAGGAGGGGCATTTTCATGGGCGCGCTTGAAATGCTAGGTTTGTGATTTGATGAAAGGCCTCAGCGTTTCGATAGATACTTGTGTTCTGACTTTGAAACGATTGTTTTCACCCCAGTACCTTGTGAGATTGTTCACACATAGAGAAGTTGAGAAAAATGCTGCAGTGGACACCTGTACACTCACCTCCTAGGTTCTATAATTAACATTTTGCTATATTTGCTTCATCACGTGTTTGTCTCCAAAAATGATTATTTTTAGAGACCTGCCAGAGGGTCAGACAGATGAATGGATATTGTATAAATCGTATGTGGTGAGGAGTCCCAGAAGCTTGTTTTATCTCCCTATGGAAACTACAGACGGCACATTTTGAGAGTCAGATACAAAAATATCTAAGTTTTTTTTTTAAATAAAGTTTTCCCAATTCACAGAGGTGGGCAAAAAAAAATTAAGTCTTATTAAAACAACTTAGTCTTATTCACCAAAACTTACCAGATAGACGTGAGTTTTATATGGATTGTTTGTGGACTCCTGATATTTAGTAATCTAATGAATTAAAATTTACCTTGATGGACACGTCTAGTGTATTTGCATTTTCTGGGTTTCCAGTTTGCTCACGTTTTTCTGATGATTTCTTGAAAAAAGTTGATGTCCCTCTGGCTATGAAAGGGGCCCCAGTATCTGTGTTTTAATTACTGAGTTATGATGAAAGCAGTCTGTATGTGAAATTCCTTTTTGTTCTTTGGAAAAGCAAACTAGTTGTATAGTGTCCTAGAAATGTGATTTTTAGTAAGTATTCTTAAAAAAAAAAAGAAAGCTTTTTTTAGGCTTCACCATTTAGAATCTTGGTAATAAACATTTTTCTTTCTTTCTTTTTTTTTAAACATTTTTCTTTAAGTCTCTATCTTTTTCCTTTGGGACAAAGGTAACATAGAAAATACCAAAAAAAAAAAAAACCAGCAAAGTGAAGAAAAGTCATCCATATTTCTGAGTGAACATTTTGGTTTATAGTTTCTGAGACTTTTCTATGTGGATACATTCTGTGTGTAAAACTAAAACTTAAACGCTAAAACCAAGACTAGCTTTTGGACTTCTGAGTCACTCTAAATGAGAAATTATGGTGAGAAAGTACCTTTTTGTTTTTTGAAGTATGTGTTACTCTAAATGTTTACGCTGAAACATATTCACATGCTGTTTTTCTGTGATTGGTTTTCATGAAGATAATCTAAAAAATTTATTTGTTGAAACTTAATGATACTTACAAAACCTAGAAAATTTAAAGTTCTTTGGTGGTACATAATTGAAACCATCTGTTGTGTTTGTGTCAGGAGTCACTATACTTTGCCATGTCATGGCCGAGGTCCAGACACTAGGTAATTCTCAGCAGTTCAACAACCACATAGGGAAAATTTTTTTCCCTTTTGCAGGCAAGTGCATGGAGTTGAAGTGGCAGTGGGTGGGGTTGGGACTTTGCATTGCTTTAGACTTAGGTTTTAGGGATTAACCTGTATATTTTCCCCTGTCCTCACATCTTTACATAATAACTAGCCCTGGCAACTCATCCATTCATTTCTTTCTCTTTAGGAGATTTCTTCCACCTCCCCCCCACCCCGTTGCCTGTAGCTATGTCTTCAACTTGTATCACTCTTTTTAGGGGACAGGAATTACTCTCTTACATAGGTTCTAGGCATTTATGCTTTTAACTTACTAAGTTTATTATTTATTTATTTATTTAAAATTTACTTATTTATTTTTGGCTGTGTTGGGTCTTCGTTGCTGCGCGTGGGCTTTCTCTAGCTGCAGCGAGCGGGGGCTGCTCTTCGTTGCAGTGCGTGGGCTTCTCATTGCGGTGGCTTGTTTTGTTGTGGAGCACGGGCTCTAGGTGCGCGGGCTTCAGTAGCTGTGAAGCACGGGCTCAGTAGTTGTGGCTCGCGGGCTCTAGGGCGCAGGCTCAGGAGTTGCCGTGCACGGGCTTAGTTGCTCCGCGGCATGTGGGATCTTCCCGGACCAGGGCTCGAACCCGTGTCCCCTGCATTGGGAGGCGGATTCTTAACCACTGCGCCACCAGGGAAGTCCCCTTACTAAGTTTAATATTAACAAATTGTAAACTTTACCTGTAATATATACAGTTTAATAAATTCACTGCTTTAACTTTTTATTATTTTAACTTAGTGTCCATCTTTGTTATATTTCTGGGTACTTTAAAGATATTTAAAAGCTAAATTCTAAAGGTTAGGTTTGTCATTAATGATGGACACGTTTTATATGTATGTGAGCTAACATTACTTGAAATCAGAACAAGAAGAATTTTAAAGAAATTGTGAGAGGTCAAATTAGTTTGACTTTTCAAAAATGCTGAGACTTATGGTTTGTTAAAAATGCTTTTTGTTGAATAATAAACCCACAGAAAAGTGCACGAGTGTGAAGAATTTTTGCAAATTGAACACACCTGTTGAACCAGCACCTAGATCAAGAAACAACATGACCAGCTCTCCAGAAGCCCTGCTTGATTTCCTTTTCCAGTCACTGCCTGGTCCTCAAGGGTTACCACTGGCTTGACTTTAGAATGCAGCATAGAATAATTTTGCCTATTTTTGTACTTTGATTTGTGTCTTTTGTAAAGCAAGGTTTGTGAGCTTCATCCATATTGTGTGAGGTTGTCATTTGTTCACTCTCATTGTATTGTCAGCTTACTTTTAACACATTTTACAATCTATAATATTAACATTATTTTCACTCATATCCCGAACCCAGTATTCTCTCCCTCAGCCCTCTGCTGAACGGAAGGCTCAGCTTGCCTGCCGGTAAGCAGATGGTCCCGCTTCAGATTACCTATCAGGGATGACTCTAAAGTCACTGTGAGTTTCATTTCAGATTTTTCACCAATGATTTTCCTTTCTGTCTTTCATTAAAACACCAATGCCTGGGCCCCTCTGGGGATTCCGATGCTCAGTCTGGGCAGAGGGCATAGGTATTGAAGTAAGTTATCAGAGATCACAGCAAGGATGGCAGATGGGTTTAAACTTGAATTCAACTTCCAAATAATTAGCAAGATTTCTGCTGTCTCCCCTGTAGTTGAGAGGAAGGGACAGCAAACAAGCGAGGTATTTTTTTCCTCCCAACTCTTTGATTTTTCCATAGGTGCCTCCAGTAGTTAGTGTTTTCAGAATGCCTCATTGAGAATTATGTGAAATAACTGGTGTCATATACTTTTAAATATCTTCATTCATGACAAATCTTAGTGCTTTAAAGTTGGATTTGATTACTTTTAAACGGCCAGGTATAATTTAGAGTGTGCATGTGGAATAGCAGAGTGGAAAGAGGCGGTATAGTATAGTCCTGGTCTGAGGTGTATCCTTTGTTTTACATGTTATTTGATCTCTGAGCCTCAAAGCTCTCTAAAATGGAGAGAGACGTAGACCTCTCCTGTGGTTCTGATTGGACTGCTGCGGACATTTATTGTTTTACTCTCCACCTTGTCCTTTCTAGGTTTTGTCTTGTTTTTAGGGTGTTCCCATTGGATGTATTTCCAGGATGCACTGTTGAAGCATTTACCCTTTCCCTTTTGTGGTGCAGTCCGACCTAGACTTGTCCAACCAGACATTTTCTCCTGGGGCTTTGGATCTTGAGAACAGAACAGCAGGCTTGTGGGGTTTTTTGGAGACCTATCAGAGGAGTGTCAGTGTGTGGGTCAGAGTGGTCTCTGACTTGGGTCAGAGCTTCTTTCTCCCTAGCCCTTTGGTGCTTGTCTTTCCCATCTCGATTTTCCAGGCACCTTTCAATTTTGTAAGCTTTAGGAACCTTCCAGTAAAGTCCCTCTTTAAAGAAAGCCAGAGTCAATTATTAATGTTTTTAATGCTTGCAGATAAGAACCTTAATGTGATAATTTAACTCTGTATCTTGAAAAATAAGTAAGTGCTTGAGCTGGATAATACACACTTAGGGTAAAATAGTTAAGTTTAACTAAAATGATGGAACTGACTTTTGTGTGGCTTTTAAATTGGCTCGGAAGATTGATACCAGAATGTTCCATTTTTGGAGTGAGTTTCCCAAGGTCGCTACTTTGAAATACAATACTTATCAAGGTGGATAACTTTGTTTTTTTTTTTTTTAAATTCTCCTTTCTATACATGCAGTAATACACACCATCTCTGGATATCACATCTGTTAATGAGAAATTTATTTAACAAATATTCAGTATTTAAAGGTGTGCTAAGATTTCAGTAAATTAAAGTATAATAAAGACTTCAGAGTTTTGGAATTTTGTTATTCCTTTAATACAATTAATATGCTGTTCATATTTTTGAAAGATCTGAGTTTTCATTTATTTTTTTCAGGTGTATTTAAGAGTAAGTACACACATAAGAGATATACAGGAATCTCAAAAATTAGTTTTTGGAGGTCATTGAACCACTTGATTGTATCTTTTAAACAAGATTTTATGTTAGTGAAGTTACTTTTCAGTGCTTCAGGGTCCTTTCACAGTGTGGCCAAAACATTCACTGATTCATTTTATAAGTCATACTAATATTTGATATTTATTAATTTTAAACCATCTGAGCATTCCTGTATGGATCATTTGAGATTATCTTGTAGAGTTTTACTTTGAAATTATTTTGATCAAATATTTGGAGAGTTTTTCTGATGTTTAAAGAGATAACCTACTACCGTAAGTGTCAGCTTACATGTAAATCTCAAAAGACCCTAAATGCATTATGCTTGTCCAGTTATGTCGTGTTAAACCTTTGGCCCAAGCAAACTTTCCCTACTTTGTATCAGCATACTTTTTCTGCTATTAATCAGGGTAAATTGTATCATTCAGAGTTGCTGTAGTCTTTGTTTAGGGGATTTTATTTTCATGCTAGTTTCCTTTTGAAGCAGCACAAAGAGACCGCTGGTCCCCCTTTCTTCCACTTAATAAGTGTAGTGACAAGTAACAAAGGTGGGAGCTTGGCTTCATTTTGGAATTGATGTTAGTGGCTTTAGGTTTCCCTGATCAAAGCTTGAAAGACTGCAACATGTTTCAAAAGTATTGTAGAGTGTTATAATGTAATTTAGTAAATCTTGGGGTTTTAATTTAGGTATTACAGGTAAATATGTAAAATAGGCTGTTATTTTATTCATATTATCTCATCTTATTAGTTGTTTGGTAAACATCTGATCTGCAAGAATACAATTAATATTAAAGTACATTACATTGCCAGAAAGAATGCTTCTTGTAAATATATTTTTAAGCTGGTGAAAAAGTTAAATTTTAAATGAAAAAAAGACCTTATTTTTAAACTTAATAAATTGTGTATAGTTTACATATTCCTTTAATAAGGGAAGCTCTTAAATTGGAGTCAAAGGATGGAGTTTAAAAGTCTGTAAAACGTTCTGCAGTTGTATGTGTTGTATGTGTATATTTTTCTGGAGAAAGAGAACATAGCCTTCATCAGATACTCAAAGCATTTAGTGAACCAGAAGGTTAAAAATTATCTAATAGAAACTGTTTCTTTGTTTTAGTTTAAGTTTTTTGTTTTGGCTGTGTTTTGTCTTTTTTTTCCTCTTGAAAATTGACTACAGAAAATTTCAGGTTTCAGGGTTGTGGTGGGTTGGATTTTCAGTTCTGTGAGATTTGAGATAGGAAGCCAGCATTTCTGTAGCCTGGTCGTTCTACCACATGTAGAATTCTAATACCTTCCATGCATTAATCAAATGTTTATTGAGCCAAGCCCTCGACGAGGTGCAAGCACTAGGAAGAAGTTCTCTATCTTCAAGCCCATTTCATTTTGTTCTGTGGGTCAAAACTCTTACAGTAAACTAAAAAACTAAATTGTGTTGCTGTCGTAGAATTTTCCCATAGTGAATATCTCAGCTTGGCATATAGCTACCATTCAGAAGATATTTACTAAGTAAATCATGTATTTTCATTTAGGGTAGCGTCTGGGGGTGGTGGTGAAAAATTCTTACTTCTTCTATGTGTAGAGCATAGATACACATACCGTGTGCCATCTTACTAAAATTTTATGGGGGAGGGCGTGGTTATAGAAAAAAGCCTGAAAAAGCTTCTTTAGGGAGCAGTAATGGAAAAAAAAAGTTGAGAAATAGTGAAATAAATTAATATTGAAAATACTAAGTTTCTGCTGAGTTGAGGATTAGAAATCTCTTTCTCCAATACGACTTTTTATTGTAATAGAATTTGACTTGTAGTTCAGTAGTAGGAGGAACAATTTTAGTATACTGAACTGTAGGGAGTTGTGAGTTAAATTTTAAGAACAAAGTTATTCTTGTTGGTTGATAATGTGTAGGTAAACTCTTTGTTCCCTACTATCTACCCTCTGCCCTGTGGAGGGACTGGAAATTAAAGGACTGCATATAAATTGCTAGTGGTTATTTTTACTGTGGTTTCATTTTCTAGTTCCAGTTTCTCAAATGCAACTGTTAAACAGTTTTATACTATGTTAACAAAATAAGCTCAGAAATATCATTTTAAGAATTTAGCTTAAATTTCAGTCACTGAATTGAGCTTGTCATTTAATTTTTGTATCTATGCCCTGTTATATAAAATGGAAACAGATTTTAGTTCAGTCCAACTTTTTTTTTTAAAATAAATTTATTTATTTATTTATGGCTGCATTGGGTCTTTGTTGCTGCATGTGGGCTTTCTCTAGCTGTGGCGAGTGGGGGCCGCTCTTCGTTTCGGTGCACTGGCTCTAGGCGCGTGGGCTTCAATAGTTGTGGCACTCAGGCTCAGTAGTTGTGGCTTGCGGGCTCTAGAGCACAGGCTCAGTAGTTGTGGCGCACAGGTTTAATTGCTCTGCGGCATGTGGGATCTTCCTGGACCAGAGCTCGAACTCATGTCCCCTGCATTGGCAGGCGGATTCTCAACCACTGTGCCACCGGGGAAGCCCTAGTTCAGTCTAACTATTGAACACCTATGTGCCAGTGTCTTTGCTGGTGGTGAGGTTGCAAAGAAAAACTTCTTACCCTCAAGGAGCATCCAGTCTATATAGAAGACAGATTTGCAAATGATTCCAATAAAATAAGTTATTGACTTTAATGGAAGTACACGTTAATTGCAATAGGGACATAAGGGGGGTGTCTTGGATCAGGAGTCAGAAGATTGCCATGTTTTTGATTTCCAGCCTTGCCCTTGAGTAGTTAGAAGAATTAGGATAAATGCTTTAAATTCTTAGACCCTCAGTTACCCCCTGGGCACAATGGGCCTACATTTGTGGGCTGTCCCATAACCTCTAAATTGTAGGGATCCAGTGAATTGGCATATGTGCAAGTGCTTTAAAAACTGCAAGGTGCTGAACAAATGCAAATAGGTAATTACCTAGCCCAGAGAAGAATTAAGATTTATAGTGATCTTGACAAGTATTTAATATTTCCACTGTTTTTATTATTTCTTAACCCTCTTGTGCTTTGCTGGGCTTAGTGAACATTCTGTTCAAATGCAATTAGTTATCTGCGCTCGCTTATCTTTGTGTTTGTCCTGAACCTACAACCTGTTTTATTTTTTTGGTAATCCTTGGCATGCTGTACTGGGAAATCTGGAAACCTGAAGTACCACTTCTTATTCTTAGGCCAAGTCCAGAGTCTTCCTTGAACAATTCTTATAAGATACTGCTGACTCTCCAGAGACATCAGAAGCCTCCAAACCTCCAAAATGATAAATGATTCTAATGACAAGTAAATAAAATAACGCATGTAAAGTGCCTAGCATAGTTGGTGAAGAAGTATTAGGTTTCATCATGTCTTGGCTCTAAGTTGGAAAGCTTAAAAAGGTTCTTGACCTCTTCTAACCCCTCTGGTCACCAGTTCTTCCCACCTTTCGTTGTTCCCACCTCCCATTTTTGATGCCCCTTCTCCCATTTTTTAGGGGGAAGGGTCCTTCCTGCCTAAGTTCAAGGCCAGGATCTCTTGAAGGTCTTAGGGCTGGGTCCCCTCGAAGGCATTGGCCCACAACTCTTTCTTTTTTTTTTTTTTTTTTTTTTTTTAAATTTTTTTTTTTAATTTTTTTTTTTTTTTTTAATGCTATTCTTGTCTGCTTACATTCTTTTTATGTATGTATGTATGTATGTATGGCTGTGTTGGGTCTTCGTTTCTGTGCGAGGGCCTTCTCTAGTTGTGGCAAGCGGGGGCCACTCTTCATCGCGGTGCGCGGGCCTCTCACCATCACGGCCTCTCGTTGGCGAGCACAGGCTCCAGACGCGCAGGCTCAGCAATTGTGGCTCACGGGCCGAGCTGCTCCGCGGCATGTGGGATCTTCCCAGACCAGGGCTCGAACCCGCGTCCCCTGCACTGGCAGGCAGACTCTCAACCACTGCGCCACCAGGGAAGCCCCTCTTTCTTTTTAAATTTATCTTTATTGAAACATTTTCCCCATTTCCTCCATATCTTTTAATTTACTTTTCATTTCTCCTTCACTGTAGGTCCTTTGGCTACCAAAGTGCCTTCCCTGAGGAGGTTGAGAGTGGGGAAAGACGTGGGAATAACAATTTCCAAAATTGCACCAAATTATAAAATTGTACTTTGTGCAAGGTTTTGTTAAATGGGACTAGGAATGAAGTAAAGTAACAAGAAAAGTCTTAGTCTTCACAAGTTTATAGTCTAGTAGTGGGGAGATAAGGCACTTGAGAATTAAAGTAACAGTGTAAAGTAGTACTGTCCTAAGTGCCAGTTGGGTAATAGAAGACAGTACATTTTTGGTTCAGAGGAAGTAGTGAATTAGGCTGAGGCTGTCCCGGAAAGTGTCAGAAGCAGTGGGGAGTTGGGCCGGACATTGCACTATTTACAGAAGAAGGGGCATTTCAGTTTAGGAGAGTAGGGGGAGCTAGGGCTTGGAACAGAACCTCCTGGGGAATTCTATTCACAAAGTACTTTGAAGCTGACTGGAAATTGGTTTTGGGATTAACTTCCATTTGATTGTCACAAATAGTCTTTTATGATGGCGTCTATGAAATTCTAAACTAAAGTTAAAAAATTGTTTTAACATACGTTTTAGTTATCTTCAAAAATATTTCATATGTTTAGAAATTGTTTTTAAGTTTTGAACTTATAGTATTTTGTCCATCCATCCATCCATCCGTCTCTCGCTTGTCCTCAAATAGTTGAGGATCGTTTATGCTCTGGGCAGTGTCCCTAGTGCTGGGCTAGAAACTATTAAAATGGTTCCCTCGTACAGTCTCCATAGTCTTAACTGTGACTGATAGGTCTAAAAGAATAAAAGGAAAGGTTTTTTTTTCAACTTTTTTTATTGTGGTAAAATATACATAACGTTTACTGTTTCCGCCATTTTAAAGTGTACAACTCAGTGGTGTTAAGGACCTTCACATTGTTGTGAATGTTGCAACCATCATCACGATTCCTTTCCAAACTGCAACTCTTACCCATTAGCTAACTGCTCCTTTCCCCCTCCCCCTAGCCTCTGGTAACCCTCATTCCATTCTGCTTTCTCTCTCTGAATTTGACTCTTCTAGATACTTTGTTAAGTAGAATTGTACATCTGACCTTTTGTGTCTGACTATGTTACTTAGCATAAATGTTTTCAGGGTTCATTCAGGTTGTAGCATGTATCAGAATTTCATTCTTTTTTAAGGCTGAATAATATTCCATTATATGTATGTACCACAGTTTGTTCTATCCATTCAACTGTCATGGACATTTTGGTTGTTTCTGCTTTTAAGCTATTGTGAATAAGGCTGCTTTTGGAACATTGTTGTTTGAGTTGTTTGAGTCCCTGCTTCAGTTCTTTTGGAGATATACCTGGAAGTGGGATTGCTGGATCACATGGTAATTCTGTGTTTAATCTTCTTGAGGAACTACCATACTGTTTTCCACAGTAGCTGCACCATTTTACATTCCCAGCAGCAGTGCACAAGGATTGCAATTTCTCCACATCCTGGCTGTCACTTGCTATTTTCTGGTTTTTTGGGTTTTTAAAAAAAATTTATTTATTTTTGGCTGCGTTGGGTCTTCGTTGCTGCGCACGGGCTTTCTCTAGTTGCAGTGAGCGTGGGCTACTCTTCATTGCGGTGTGCGTGCTTCTCATTGCGGTGGCTTCTCTTGTTGCGGAGCACGGGCTCTAGGTGCATGGGCTTTAGTAGTTGTGGCACATGGGCTCAGTAGTTGTGGCTCCTGGGCTTAGTAGTTGTGGCACACGGGCTTAGTTGCTCTGCAGCATGTGGGATCTTCCTGGACCAGGGATCGAACCCGTGTCCCCTGCATTGTTAGGCAGACTCTTAACCACTGCACCACCAGGGAAGTCCCTTTTGCCCATTTTTTAATCAGTTTTTGTTGTTGTTGTTGAGTTTTAGAAGTTCTTTATATATTGAGATACTAATCTCTTATCAGATGCAGGCATACCTTGTCTTGTTTTATTGTACTTCACTTTATTAAGTGCTTCACAGATATTGCATTTTTTTTTAAATTGATAGTTTGTGGCAACCCTGTGTTGTCAGATGATGATAGTGTAAACATAACTTTTATATGCACAGAAAATTTGTGTGACTTGCTTTATTGTGATATTTGCTTTATTTCAGTGGTCTGGAACTGAACCCACAATATCTCTGAGGTATGCCTATATGTGATTTGCAAGTATTTTCTCCCAGTCAGTGGGTTGCCTTTTTGCTTTGTTGATAGTGTCCTTTAATGATGAAGTGTAGTTTATTTTTTCTTTTTTTTTGCCTGTACTTTTGGTGTCATATTCAATAATTCATTTCCAAATTCAGTGTCATGAAGCTTTTCTGTTGTTTTCTTCTATAAGTTTTATAGTTTTAATTCTTAATTTGAGGTCTTTGATTGATTATGAGTTAGTTTTTGTGTAGGATACAAGGTAAGGGTCCAAATTCATTCTTTTACATGTGGATATCCAATTTTCTCAGCACCATTTGCTGAGAAGACTGTTCTTTCTTGATTGAATGGTCTTGGCCTCCTTGTCAAAATCATATGATCATACATGTGAGGGTTTATTTCTGGGCTCTCTAATCTATTCCATTGGCCTAATGTCTATCTTTATGCCAGTACAACATTGTTTTGATTACCATGGCTTTGTAATAAGTTTTTTTTTAATTTTTATTTTTTTAATAAATTTATTCATTTTTGGCTGCATTGGATCTTTGTTGCTGTGTGCGGGCTTTCTCTAGTTGGGGCGAGCGGGGGCTTCTCTTCATTGCGGTGCGCGGGCTTCTCATTGCGGTGGCTTCTCTTGTTGTGGAGCAGGGGCTCTAGGTGTGGGGGCTTCAGTAGTTGTGGCTCGTGGGCTCTAGAGCACAGGCTCAGTAGTTGTGCACGGGTTCAGTTGCTCTGTGGCATGTGGGATCTTCCTGGACCAGGGCTCGAACCCGTGTCCTCTGCATTGGCAGGCAGATTCTTAACCACTGCGCCACCAGGGAAGTCCCTGTAATAAGTTTTGAAATCAGAAAGTGTGAATCCTCTAACTTTGTTCAAGCTGTAAATTTTTGAAAATGAAACTAGATATTAAAAGAATTATCTGTCTGCCTAAATAGTTAGAGACCTTGAAAAGAGCTCAGAGGTCTCATTTAGACAGTCCCTTGTAGTCTGTTCACTCTCTTGTCTTTTTTGTCTGTCTGCAGATTTGTACTGGGTTGTAAGTGCCTTTAGGAAATGCAAAAGGAGAGGTCCAGTAACTTATTTATTGGGTTGGCCAAAAAGTTTGTTCAGGTTTTTCTGTAAAATGTTATAGAAAAACCTGAACGAATTTTTTGGCCAACCCAATATTTCTATCTAACCTTTATGCTTCAGTAGGCAGTTGCCAATTTGGTGTTCAGGAGATGTTCGGACTGGAAATGGAGATTTGGGAGTTGCATCTTTGCACTAAGATGTTCTGCATTCCTTGTCGGAACCCATACGCTTGCAGCCACACAGTTGCTAGGTCAGACTCTACAGCCTTCTCTCTTTCACCATCCACATCTACTAGGTGACTCAGTCTACATTCTCTGAATTAATTCTTTGAATTTGTCTTCTCCTCTCCATTCTCAGGGCCACTGCCTTAGTTCAGGTCCTCATTATTCTCAGCAGTGACAATTTAAAATATTCACCATTCCCTTAAAGTCTCTTGTTTTACTCCTTCCTTGCTCTGAGCCTACAAATAGAGGATTCCCTCACCTGTCTTCCCCTGTCTACCTTTACCTGCAGCTCTTCTGTTCAGTTGCAGGGTAAGTGGCCTTCTCGTAGGCTGATCACCTGCTCTCACCCCAGTATGCACTCTGCTTCTTTGGGGTTCTTGCTCTTTCAACTCTTGTGTCTCCTTTTCCTGCATCCACCCATCTCCTCCAGTAACCACACACTACCGTTTGAAGCTTTGTCTTGACTTTACTTTCCCCATTTCCTTTGTGGGTATGTTCTGATTATAAACTTTGTTATTAGAAACTCCGCCTTCAGTAGAATTGGTATTGAAGAGGGTTTGTGTTTTTGTATGTTTTTTTCACTGTTTGGTGGGGGAAGTAGCTCTTCTCTTACCTCCAGATTTCTTTGATCACATTTTGGCGGATGCCTTTGCCTCATCTGTGGAACAGTGGCAGCCTTTTTCTATTCCTCTGCAGTTCAGGGGAAATTAAAAAACATCTTGATAGCTGGTAAGAAAAGAGAATTCCTTTGAAGGGAGGAATTCCTTATGTGGACTCTTACCTAGATTTCATGAGGAAGGGAAAAGTGACTCTGTCATCAGTGGTGGAGTGGGTAGGAGTGCTCAGTGCTGTGGGGACCGGGGCAAGTGAAGAAGACCTGAAGTTGGGGGGTGTCACTGAAGAGGGATTTTGGAAATGGAAGGGAACACTTTAGGGAGGTAAGTTTTGAGCAGATTTTTTTTTCTTTCTTTTTTAATTTTAATTTTTGTTGCATTGGGTCTTCGTTGCTGTGCACGGGCTTTCTCTAGTTACAGCGAGCAGGGGCTACTCTTTGTAGCGGTGTGTGGGCTTCTCATTGTGGTGGCTTCTCTTGTTGTGGAGCACGGACTCTAGGTGCGTGGGCTTCAGTAGTTGGCACATGGGCTCAGTAGTTGTGGCTTATGGGCTCTAGAGCCTCAGGCTCAGTAGTTGTGACACACGGGCTTAGTTGCTCCATGGCATGTGGGATCTTCCCAGACCAGGGCTCGAACCCGTGTCCCCTGCATTGGCAGGCAGATTCTTAACCACTGCACCACCAGGGAAGCCCCACTGAGCAGAATTTTGAATGAGCTGTGGCATGTGACTTGATAGGAAACTAGCATTCTAGACGGGATATATTATGAGAGGATATACATGTGAAAATAACTAGATGGGAAAGTTATCCTTCTAAAAATGTTTTTATTTTACACAGCTGAAGAAGAAAATCTGAGTCGTCTAATAATGAGAACTGAGCTATGAGGGGGATTGTACATAGACTAGGGAAAATAGAAAGTCTTTCGTCCCTTAGGACCTTTACACATAAGTTGGCAATGATGTTGGAGGCAGTTGGAGGTCTTAAAGATAGCAGGAATAATGTAAACTGGATTTTTGGAATGGCATTTCTTTTAAATGAAGAGAGGATTGGCAGATGGAAAAGCTAGAGGCAAGAAGGTTTGTAGTAGGCTTGAAGTTACTAGAATTTGTGAAATTTGGTGCCTGGATCTTGGATGAAGAGGGAACGGGACAGATCAGAAAGATAATTATTAGAAGAAGTATTTGGATTTAATTACCATTAAAGCTTAGAGAGGAGAAAAGATAATTGGGTTGAGTTTAAAGAACCAATAGGTAGTAATATTGTCTTAATTATTTTCTTATACAAGTCTATGCTCATTGTTGAAAAAGATTTAGAAAATATAGATTACAAAAGAGAAAAATAAAATCCATAATTCAACTTTTGTTCCTTCAACAAGCATTTATGGAGTGTCTCCTATATAGTAGGCACCGTACTAAGGAAGACAGACACATATATAAACACATACAGATAGGTACATACATGTGTAAATTATACACCG
This sequence comes from Balaenoptera physalus, assembly GCF_965194825.1. Lineage (NCBI taxonomy): Eukaryota > Metazoa > Chordata > Mammalia > Artiodactyla > Balaenopteridae > Balaenoptera > Balaenoptera physalus. The sequence continues at coordinate 150,746,621 of NC_138890.1, forward strand.
TGATAGTTACTGTGAAAGAAAATCAGAGGATGCTGTATGAGAATGGGCGTTGAGGGGAGGGCACAGGGAAGAACTTTCCAAGGAAATAATATTTAGGCTGAGACCCAAAGAATGGATAGCTGCCAAATCCAGTGAAGACAGACTAGTATGTTTCAAGGCCCTGAGGTGATAAAGAGCTTGGTTTGGCTTGAGGAACTGAAAGATGGTTCAAGGCAGGAGTGGAGCGATAGGGAGAAAGACCTGAGATGATGATAGAGTGCCAGAACATAGAGTCCTTACACATCAGGTTAAGGATTTTGTGTATTATGCTGAGTGCAACTGGGGAACCACTGACGGATTCGGGGAGTGGTATACCCGATCTTTATTTTAAAGAAAAGTTCTGTGTGGAGAACGGATTGAACAAAGGCAAGAAGTGGAAGTTGGGTGGTAATATTTTGGTATTACATTATTCTTCCAGTCCTATTTTAAACAAGTTTACCTATGTTTATTTTTTTACTAAACAAAAGAAATCTCATTCCAGTACTGTTTTGTAACCCCTTTTCTGTTAATGATGCATAGTGACCACCTTCCCGTGTTAGTAAATAGGATCTTTCCAGTGAGAAATAAGGTGCTCCATTATTTGCCGTGACTGCATGATAGAACATATTATTTGATGTACCCTAATTAGTAGGGGTGTATTATAAATATGGTCATGCTGTGGACCTTCATCCTTTATTTATTTTTCTCGCTAATGGCCTGGAAATCACATTATTACTTTTTTTAGGCCTTCGTGTTTGTATTTGCAGATTCTTCTATATAGGGTCTCCCTTTTTCCACCTGGCAGCCATTTCTTACCCATCTCTTGATGCCCAGCTGAAGCTCTTTTTGCCTTATTCTAATCCCCAAGGCACCGTTCGTTGCTCTCATATGCCTTTTCCTTATCGTTGTGTACACCTAGCACAATGTCTAGAATGCTGTAGTTGTTTATACATGTGTGTTAGTCTGCTGGGGTTGCCATAACAAAATACCAACAGAATTAGTTTAAACAGCAGAAATTCCTTTTCTCACGGTCCTGGAGGCTAGATGCTTCCATGGTTGGGTTCTGGTGAGGTTCCTCTTGCTGTGTCTTCACATGGCAGAGAGAGACAGCAAAATCTCTTGTATCTTATCCTGTAAGAGCACTAATCTCATCTTGGGACCCCACCTCCATGACCTCATCTCAACCTAATTATGTGCCGAGGCATTGTTTCCATATACCATCATATGAGAGTTAGGGCTTCAACATGTGAATTTGGGAGGGGGGGGTTCCTCTTCCGTTCATAGCATGTTTTTTGTAGGAAGGAATGAATGGATGTCATTTTATTCCTATCAGTATTATGATATTTATCACATTGAATTATAATGATTATTTTTTTTCTTTTCATTTTGTGCCTTGTATCTTGGTCATCTTTATCACTTCTGCTTAGCAATATCTTGGTATTCAATAGGTGTTTATTGAATTAAAATTATATTTTTGTTATTTCAAGAATTTGAAAATTATTTTTTTACTTTATGTACTTTTTTAAACTTTATGTAACTTAGTGCCTTTGCCTACCAAATGGGATTTTTTTTTGTTAGGAAAAACAGAGGCAGAGGCCAACATCTAATAAATAAATTGTGTTATGGTGACTTGATAGAAAACTTAAATGCTTTTATTATTCTATATGCTTTCCAAAATGTACTCAGCTTAAAATACTGACAGTGTAATGTAGAGGTGAAAGTACTGTGTCTAGAGTCACATGAGGCTTGAGGTATAACTGCTTGAGGTATAACTGCTGATTCTGGAGTGTGAACATGATTATACTTCTTGATTTATCTGAACTTCAGATTCTTCTAATAATACTTTACTGGGTTATTGTGAGACGAGGTGATAATTTACATATGTGAAAATAGTTTTGCAAACTGAAATGTTGCTGTGTTTACTAACTAAAACCTTCATGTTTCCTAGGGAAGAATTAAGAATATGGAATTATAGTTAGGTCTTGTTAATAAGATGCTGTAAAATATACTGTTTAAAACTTTGCTAGACCCTGGACCCTGACGGTCCAGTGGTTAGGACTCCACACTCTCACTGCCGAGGGCCCCAGTTCAGCCCCTGTTCGGGGAACTAAAATCCCACAATCCGCGCGGCGTGGCCAAAAAAAACCCCAAACAAACAAACAAACAAACAAAAAACTTTGCTAGTCAAAAGTCTGTGCATTTTTGCCAGAAATCCTTTTAAAAAATGTATTTGCTTGAGAGGAAGTCAGTTTCTGCTCACACTTTTTGTGCTGTCTGCAGTGAACAATGGCAGGCGTGGAAGGAAAAATGAGTAATATTCTTTTCCATTTTCATGGAGGCTGAAAGGAAGCACTTGTGGATCATGCATTAGACAGACCGGACTTGGAAGGCAAGACAGAATGAGAGCTAGGGCTTTAGAGCTAGGGAGACCAGTTTCAGTTCCAACTTTGCCACTCGGTAACTGGCAGGTCCCTTAATTCCCTTGAGCCTCGGTTTCATTATCTTGTGAAAATGGAGGAATAAATCCTACTTTACTAGGTCTTCTAAGGATTAGATAATGGTGCTCATTAAATGCTTAGCCCAGTTTTAATTTATAGTAGTACCCGGTGTATGACAAACTGTGTGCACATTGGAAGAAAAAAGGATTTGGGGAGGATATGTTCCAAATGTTAATAGAAGTTACCCTTGAGGGAGTGGGGGATGGATGGAAGGGAAGGGAGGAGGTGGGGACTTTAATTTTCCCTCATGCGGTGCTATTGGAAAAACATTTTAAACAAGCAGGAGTGACTGAGACGTCTCAAGAAGAGTGTGTAAATGAGATAAGAAAAGGCCACTTAGCAATACAACACACTCAAGGAATAGGTAGAAGAGTAACCTTTAAAAGGCTGAACAGGAGCTGCAGCGGAAAACTGGAGCGTGGTGTTGGGGAAGCCAGGGGCCGAGGAGGGAAAGTCAACAGCATTAGCTTTTGTGGGCGGTTACTCAAGAGAACTGTAGCTCTTGTTGAGAACTGTATCAGATTGCATGGGTTGGGAAGTGAAAGGGAAGTGGTGGAGACTTATTTTTTTGACTATACTTTCAAGGAGTTTGCGGTGAATGGGAGGAAAATAGGGCCATGTTGGCCCTTGACTGTCTCCTTCTCTTGATGGGCAAACCCGAGGATGTTTGAATGTCACTAGAAGATGCCAGCATATATGTGAGAGGTTTAAACTATTTTAGGAGGGCAGGACTTGTGAGCAAAGATACTTCTTGAGGTGGGAGAGAATGGGTAGAAGGATCAGCCTTAGGCAGCTTTCCTGTTGTAACCAGACAAAAGAAGGCGTTGTGGACCGTGAAGTTGAGTTTATTGGTGTGGTTCATTGCTGGAGGTTGAGGTTGTTCCCATCTGATGGTATTTACTTCCTATGATGTTCCCTGCTGAAAATGAGTTGAGTTGAGATTTGAGGGGACTGTGGTTTTGAAACAGCTGCTATGGAGAGTGGTAAGAGGTTTGACTAGGGAAACGTAGAAGGATTTGCCAGGATGGGCTTAGTTTAAGTTTGCAAGACATCTTTTTTCCACCAGCAGTTCAGAAGCACAGGTACAGAAAGGAGAAAGTGGACAGCTGGATTGATCTGTTGGAGTTTTGGTAGGAGAACGCAGTGGAGGAAAAATAGTTGAAAATGCCTTCAGGAAATGAGCAGGAGTGTAGTTGAAGTGGTGTGCTTGGGGCTTATTTTCCCTATTGTGGATTTGGGAGCGATGGTAATGGTACTTGCCTAGGAGGGTTGTGGAGGTTTAAATGAACTACTTAGAATAGTAATTGGCACAGAATGAGTGCCCAGTAAATGACTGTTGGGCTGGCTGGAGATGAGCGTGAGAATGGAGGAGACTGATGTGAAGAAGGGAGGGAGGCTTGGGTTTGGAGTCTGCACAGAACTGAGAAAGAATCGTACATAGATTGAATTTATTACTTGGATTGGGTTCTAACAGAGCGGTTCTTGGTTCAAGACTGGTATCCACATTCCCAGGGAATAGATTGGTCCTTAGCCTGGAGGCAGTGGTGGAATTGATGGTAAAATGCTTGGATGGGAAAAGTAATTACTTTTAACAACCTATAACTGAAAGTTATCTACTATTTACAATTACGGATATAGGCAAGCTGAAGTAGTTTTAGTGGTATCTGTGAGTTTGTCACCAATAGAAACCAGAGATATTACCATATCACATTACATTTATTGATATTTAGACATCTTACATTACTGTCTGCTCATCACTATGTTGGAATTATACTTGCCACTAGAATTTGTTGTTTAATGTGCTAATAAAGAAGCACATGAATTGCTATCACAAATGTATTTTTAATATTGTAATACTATTGATCTGGTTTCCTTTGTAATCCTATGCATTTTATTTTATGCACTCAAAAGGCAGGATAAATACTGTAGTGTCTCAGTATCTGCCGGGCATTGGTTCCAGGACCCCACATCCCCCGGGATACCAAAATCTTCGGATGATAAAGTCCCTTATATAAAATGCTGTAGTATTTGCATATAACCTACACACATCCTCCTGTATACTCTAAATCATCTCTACATTACTTGTAATACTTAGTGCAATGTAAATGCTATGTAAATTGTTGTAAATACAGTGTAAATAGGGGCAAATGCAAGTTTTGCTTTTTGGAACTTTCTGGCATTTTTTTCCCTAATATTTTCAATCTGTGGTTGGTTGGATCCTTGGATGCAGAGGGCTGACTAAACTTAATTTTCTTTTAAGTGCTAAGTTTTAGAATAAGGAGTGAGTTAGTGTCTTAGTTACTTCCAGTGAGGTGTGGGCTTTTTTTCTTTTTTAAAACTATTACTTGTAGTTTTTAAAAAAAATTTATTTATTTTATTTATTTATTTTTGGCTGTGTTGGGTCTTTGTTGCTGCGTGCAGGCTTTCTCTAGTTGCAGCGAGCGGGGGCTACTCTTCGTTGTGGTGTGCAGTCTTCTCACTGGGGTGGCTTCTTGTTGCAGAACACAGGCTCTAGGCGCGCAGGCTTCAGTAGTTGTGGCACACAGGCTTAGTTGCTCCGTGGCATGTGGGATCTTCCCGGACCAGGGCTCAAACCCATTTCCCCTGCACTGGCAGGCGGATTCTTAACCACTGCGCCACCAGGGAAGCCCCTACTTGTAGTTTTTTAATATATTCATTGTGTTTCAATCACTTGTATTAATTATTCTTTTTTATGTTCAAGTTGTCCCACGTTTGGCTTATGGGAATTCCTTTCTTTTGACTTCAGTGTTCTTTTGATTTGACTTACGAACCTTTGATAACTTCTTGCTTTCTGGTCAACACGAAAATGCCCCAGGCTCATTTTGTACATATCCTGTTTCAGACCTGGGATCAATCTTCAAGGAATCCTAGATATTTTTCAGTGGGGAGTGAACCACAGTCTGGGTACTGGGTGTCCTCAGTGTTATTGGGATGTCATTGCTTCTAGGACTTTTCAGTACACAGAGAGAGAATATATTTTCTTCAAGGGATAGAGCTAGCATTTTGGGGGGAGGGAAAATCAGTTTACATGGTTTTTGATTAAATTTAACAATATGGCTTTTTATTTCACTTACTGAATTTTATACTTGTATCTCTTTTTCTCTTAATTGAAAACCTTGGTTCCTAAAATATTAACTTATTTGCATTGGCTTACTACATGTATTTAAATAGTTTCAAAATAATAATAATGTCAGTATTACTACGAATTGACTATTGAGTTCAGCCTAAAATTACTTTGCAGTACTTTACTAGGATGTACAGTTAACATACTGCATTCTAAAGGCAGTTAAAATAAATATTTCTTTGTGGTTGTATCACTAATTAGTATACAGTTAGATTAGTTCATTTGTTTTCACTCTTTAAAAATGTTTTTTCTGTTTTGACTATGTACAACTATATAACAACTTAGAAGTCTCATTTCCATCATCCCTTCTACCTCATTCCTTCCTCCTTCTATTGATCATTTTTAAAACTTAGTTTGGGGTTTGTCTTTCCAGTGTTTTCGTAGCAAAATTATATGTATTCGTTCTTGCCCCTCTCCTCCATATACAAAAGGTAGCCTACCATATGTGCTGTTTGCATCTCTCTTTTTATATATTATAGCTTGAAGATTATTCCACATCATTATATAGAGATCTTTTATGGCTCCATGGTATTCCATTATGTTAATATATCTTCATTGTTTTTATTGATGTTATTATGGGTTATTTCCAAGCTTCTACTGCTTCAGATAATGTCACACTTAATAACCATATGCATATATTGTTTCATATTTACAGGGATGTATTTTCAGAGTAGATTCCTAGAAGTAGGATTGTCAAGTTAAAGGGTGCATGTGATTTTCCTTGATTTCTGTCAGGGGTGGTATCATTTTTGCATTCCTGTCACAGTGTATTGGCCTCATCTTTGTCAACAGAATGTGGTATCAGATTTTTGGATTTTTGCCAGTCTTATTAGGTAAGCGTTGTCTCATGTAGTTTTTAAAATTGTGGTAAAATGTACATAACAAAATTCACTGTTTTAACCATTTTTAAGTTTATAGTTCAGTGACATTAAGGACATTGTCTTATTGTGCAACCATGACCACTATTCATCTCCAGAACTACTACATCATCCCGTACTGAAACTCTGTACCCATTAAACGACGACTCCCCGCTCCCCCTCCCACCTGCCCCGGGCAACTACCATTCTACTTTCTGTCTATGAATTTGACTCTTCTGGGTACCTCATATAAGTGAAATCATACAGTGTTTGCCTTTTTGTGATTGGCTTATTTCACTTAGCAGACCTGGTTCATCAATGTTGTGGCATGTGTCAGAATTTCCTTTCTTTTAAAGCTGAATAATATTCTGTTGTATGTGTGTATCCCATTTTCTTTATCCATTCATCTGTTGATGGACACTTGTTTTGCCCATTTTTGAATTGGCTTGTTTGTTTGTTTTTGTTGTTTTTTGTTTTTCTTATGTTATTTAAATGTGTGTTGTTATGAATGATACAAAGCATCTTTTCATATGTTTGAGTCATTTTCATTTCTTTTGTGAATTTACTGTTCATATCTTTGCCTTTAAAAAACTGAGTATTGATCTTATTTTCCTATAATTTTTAGGACCTAATTGTGTATTTGTGATATGTTATACATATATTTTCCTACATTTTCATTTGTTTTTTTACTTTGCTTATGCTTTTGCCATGCATACTTTAAAAAAACTTGTTGTATAGTGTAGTTTATCAGTTTGTATTTCTTCTAGATTTTGAGTAATAGCTGGGAAGTTTTTTTTTTTCCTCCACTCCCAGTTTATGAAGGTATTCACTCCTATTTTCTTCTAGTACTTATACTGTTTCATTTTCCATTTCAATCTCTGATCCATTTGGAGTTAATTTTGGTGTATAATATGAAGTATGGATCCGATTTTGTTTTTCTAAATGGCTATCTGATTGTTCTAATACTAATGATTAAACTGTTCATCTTTCCCTCTCATGCTGATTATGTCTTCTTTGGAGAAATGTCTATTCAGGTTCTTTGCCCGTTTTTTAATTGGATTATTTGGTTTTATTTGCTGTTGAGTCGTATGAGTTCTTTATTTGTTTTGGATATTAACCCCTTATCAGATATATGATTTGAGATAACACCTTAACAATATACTAGATTTCAGTGTACTCTTGAGTTTATTTCTGGATTTTATTCTCTTGGTCTGTTTGTTCATGTGCCAGTATCACATTTATCTAGAGGCTCTTGGTAAATCCCATAAATTCTGATATGTTGTATTTCCATGTTTGTTTGTCTCAGGAAATTTTTTATTTCTCATTTTGTTTCTTTGATCGGTTTAATATTTAAGAAGATCTCGGTGTCACATGAGAACTGGAAAATTTTCTTGTTCTCTTCTACATTACGTATAATAGTGCCAAACATCGATTTTCAGGAACCCCATTATAAATGTTTGTTTATCCTGAGATATGTTAACTTTATTCTTCAGACACTTCTTTATATTGCTATTAAGCAGTTTTAAAAATACCCTTGATGATTGACTTGCAGATGCTTTTTCGGAAATTAAAATAGTTCATGTATCCTGTTTTGCCCTAAGCCACATACTTACTCCCTTAGGGAGTTCTTAACTGATTAGAATCATACTTGTAGAATGCTTGAAGTCTGTCTGTCTCATTGTGTAGAGGAGAAAATGGAGACTCAGAGAGGATATTAAATGACCTGCTTAAAATCCGCTAACAAGTCTTCCTTGTGGCTGTGGCCAGTATTCAGGTTTCTCAACATGTGGTCCATACTCGTTCTTCTTACATCTCAGTAACACTCTGTGTGTGTGAAGATTTTTATTACCTAATTCAATTTCTTGTTTTAGGTTTATTCTGATTTTTTATTTTTTCTTGAGGTGGTTTTGGTAATTGGTGTCTTTCCAGCAATTTGAACGTTTTGTCTAAATTGTCTAATTTATTGGCATAAAGTTTGTTTATAGTATTCCCTTATAATCCTTTAAATTTCTGTAGGGTTGGAAGTGATGTCCCTACTGTATTTTTATTTTGGTACCTTTGTGTATCTCTCTTCCCTCTCCTTTCTTCCTCCCCTCTACTCCTGTTTTAACCTTGATCTTTTTAAAGAAACAACCTGGCTTCATTGACTTTCTCCTTCTTCTATTTTTCTGTTTTGCATTTCATTGGTTTCCATGCTGATCTTTATTATTACCTTCCCTTTGATTGCTTTGGATTTAGTTTGCTCTTTTTCTAGTTTCTTTTTTTTTTTTTTTTTAAATAAATTTATTTATTTATTTATTTATGGCAGTGTTGGGTCTTCGTTGCTGCGCAGGGGCTTTCTCTAGTTGTGGCGAGCGGGGGCTACTCTTTGTTGCAGTGCACGGGCTTCTCATTGTGGTGGCTTCTCTTTGTTGTGGAGCATGGGCTCTAGGCGCACGGGCTTAAGTAGTTGTGGCATGAGGGCTCAGTAGTTGTGGCTCACGGGCTCTAGAGCACAGGCTTAGTAGTTGTGGTGCGCGGGCTTAGTTGCTCTGCGGCACATGGGATCTTCCCGGACCAGGGCTCGAACCCGTGCCCCCTGCACTGGCAGGCAGATTCTTAACCACTGTGCCACCAGGGAAGTCCCCTTCTTCTAGTTTCTTAAGGTGGAAGATTAGTTTGTTGACTTGAGATCTTTCTTCTTCTGTAATATAGATATTTAATAAAGCTAAATTTTAAACACTGCTTTAGAAATTTCTAAACACTGCTTTAGCTGCATCCCATAGATTTTTATATTTTGTGTTTTCATTCTCATTCAGTTCAAAATACTGCTCCCTAACTTCTTTTGTGATTTCTTTGACCCATGGATTATGTAGAAGTGACAGATTGATTCTCACATGGAGATTTCCCATATTTTATTCTGTTGATTTCTAATTTAATTCTCTTCGAGTAAAACATTTTCTATGATTTCACTCCTTTTAAATTTACTGTTTTATGGGCAGGCATATGGGGTATCTTGGAAAATAATTCAAGTGTGCTTGAAAAGAATGTGTATTTTGATGTTCTTGGTTGGAGCATTCTATAAATGTCATTTAAGTCAAATTGGTTGATATTGTTCAGTTCTGTATCTTTGGTGTTTTCTCTCTAGTTGTATCAATTATCAGTGTAGTCTTCAACTACTATTATTGTATTGTCTATTTCTCCTTTTTGTTGTCAGTTTTTGCTTCATGTATTTTGGGATTCTCTTGTTAGGTGTGTGTGTGTATAAGAGTTAAATCTTCCTGATGGTTAACTTCATTATCATTATGAAATATTCCCCTTTGTCCCTCTTAATTTTCCTTACTCTGAAGTCTGCTTTGTCTCATGTTAAGATATCTATTCCAGCTTTCTTTTGATTAGTGTTTCCATGGTTTTTTAAAAAATTCATTCTTTTAAACCTGTTTGTGTCTTTGAATCTAAACTGTCTCTTACAGACAGCATAGGTATGGTTAGATCTTTTATCTAGTCTTGGAAACTTTACCTTTGGAGTATTTGATCTAGTCACATTTAATGTGATTATTGATAGAGTTGGATTTACACCAGCCACTGTGCCCTTTGCTTTCTATGTCAGATGTCCTTTTTGTCTCTCTGTTCCACTCTTACTACCTTCTTTTGTGTTAAATAGAAAATTAAAGTTATACTATTTAAATTTCCTTCCTCCTCCCTTTTTCCCTCCTTCCTTTCCTCCCTCCCTACATACCTATATCCATTTGAGTTTTTTCCTTAGTAGTTGCTCTGTGGATTACAATGTGCATCTTTATCATACTCTTCTTTAAAGTAATACTCACTTAATTCCAGCAAAATACAGAAACTTTGCTCCAGTATATCTTCATTTACTACCCCCCCTTGTGCATTATTGTCAGAAATATTATGTTTATATGTTATAACCCAAACAATACTGTTTTATACTTACTGTTTTATGCAATCTTCTGCTTTTAAATGAGTTTTTAAAAGCAAAAAGAGAAAATATATAGTCTTCCTTGTTTATTTACCTTTGTATTTACCTTTACTTCATATGGATTTGAAATACTGTCTGATGTTACTTACTTTCAATTAGCAGGACTTGTAAGGCAGACCTGCTAGCAACAAATTCAGCCTTTGTTTATCTGTGAATGATTTTGTTTCACCTTCATTTTTGAAGGGTAATTTTGCTGGGTATAGATTCTTGTTTGATAGTTTGCTTCTTTCAGCACTTTGAGTATGTTATCCTAATGCCTCCTGGTCTCCAGTATTTCTTGTGAGAAGTTATCTGGTAATTGTATTGTTCCTTTATATGTGATAAGTTGTTTTCTCTTGCTGCTTTCAATATATATTCTCTTTGTTTATGTAACAGTTTGACTGTGATGCATCTAGGTATGATGATCTCTTTGTGTTTATCCAGCTTGGAGTTTATTGAACATCTGGATCTTAGATGAATATTTTTCACCAAATTTGTTTTCAGTTGTTATGTTTTCTGCCATCTCCTCTTTTTGAGACTCCTGTAACTGCTGGGAGGCTTGCTTGAACATTTTAGTCTCTGAGGCTTTCCTTATTTTCTTTATTCTTTTTTCCTTTTGTTCTTTAAATTCAAATTCAAGTTCATTGATTCTTTCTCTCTCATCTCAGATCTACTGTTGAGCTCTTCTAGTAAACTTTTCATTTCAGTTGTACTTTAAAAAAAAAAAAAGTTTATTTATTTATTTATTTATTTTTGACTGCGTCAGGTCTTAGTTGCGGCACATGGGATCTTTTGTTGTGGCACACGGGCTTCTCTCTAGTTGTGGTGTGCGCGGGCTCAGTAGTTGTGGCACGGGCTTAGTTGCCCTGAGGCATGTGGAATCTTAGCTCCCCGACCAGGGATGGAACCCACGTCCCCTGCCTTGGAAGGTGGGTTCCCAACCACTTGATCACCAGGGAAGTCCCTCAGTCATACTTTTTAACTAAAGAATTTCCATCTCTTTACTGAGATTCTGTATTTGATGAATCATTGTTTTTCTTAATGAGTCATTGTCATTCTTTCCTTTAAGTCTTTAAATATGGTTTCCTTTAGTTCTTTACCCGTTATTTGATAGAATGTCCCTCAGTTTGAATTTGTTTGATATATAAATGATTATTAATGTGTGTCTTAATGCTTGTGTGTTTTCTATCTTTTAAGGTTGGGGCTGTCAGGGTTTCATTTGGATGAGATTAATTGGAATGTGGCACTTAAAGTGTAAGTGGTATTTGATAATTGCAAATCCTAATTTGTTCTTTGACAAATTGGTTAGTTGGGTTGATGGGACTGCTGTTTGTTTTCTCGTAAGCAGCTGCCCTTATTGTCATAATCACACTTACTGGTTTTCTAATAGCAACTAAAGGTTACATTTATGCAAATTTGAATTTCTTGGCCACACATAATATTTTTAGCCTGTGATGAATATTTTAGTTATAGTTTCTATACTTGAATTACAAAAACCTTTGCCAGATACCACTGATTTTATTATTTAATTAAAGTCCTTCTGGCATTACTAAAAGTCAGTTGCTTGCAAGAACAGAAATCTCCTCCAAGTAGCCTAAGAAAAGGAGATATAGGTGAATCTCATGGAAATAAGGTTTAGGAGTACAGCCCAAAGATACAGGAATGCTTCTGTTAGGATGCCATTCTCTGTGTGTGTCTGTGTGTTCTCTGTGTGTATGTCTTGGTCTGCCTCACATTGTGTGTTCTCTCATTTCTGCTCTGCATATCTCTTTTATACCTTTCAGTTTATCATTGTTCTCTGGTTGCATTTGTGCAAAATGGCCAGTGGCTTCTGAATCCACATAACCAATTACATCTCTAGTGCCCATGCGCATGTACCTGATCCAGCCTCTGTGGGCCAAGTTCAGATTCCCAGGAGGAAAACTTTAACGTGTGCATCCTGGTCCAGTTAGATGTGGCAGAGTACAGTCATCTCTTTCTGTAAAATCTGTAGTTGAGGACAAGTTTTCTAAAAGGGGGATGTGAGCCAAGAGTGGCCTCAGTACAAATTTTGGATTGAGTTTGGTAGTAAATCCCAAATGTTTTTGGAAACCTGGTATTTTCTTTTGCTGAGGAAAGTCTATGTAGAAAGCCATTTCTGAAACATTGGTCACAACAGAATTCAACATTATAGGTTGTTTTTAGTGATTTCATTTTGAAATACTTTGTGCATAAAAACAGAAACATAGCTGGTAAAATATGAAAACTCCTCTGTGTACCTTGTACATATATTGACAACTAGTAACTATTTTGAATTGTTAGGTGTTTGTAGTTTCAAAGTCTGGGCTCTTCAGGCCTGTTCTGTATGACCTCCCAATTCTGGTTTACTTTGTAGTTCTTAGATCTTTCCTTTCCTTTTCCTTTTCCTTTTCCTTTTCTTTTTTCCTTTTCCCTTTTCCCTTCTTCCCTCCCTTCCTTTTTTTCTCTCTTTCTTCCTTCCTTCCTTTCTTTCTTTGGGTATATATTTATTTACTTCTTTTGGAAATATAGTTGATGCACAATATTATGTTACTTTTAGGTGTACTATGTAGTGATTTGACATTTTCATATATTATGAAATGATCACCACCTAAGTCTAGTAACCATCTGTCCCCATACAAAATTATTACAATATTACTGACCATATTTCTTAGGCTGTATATTATTTATTTAATAAATTTAGGTTTGTATCTCTTATCCCCTTCACCTGTTTTGTTCCCATCCCCTTCCCCTCCAGCAACCACCTGTTTCACCTAGCGTAATACCCTCCAAGACCATCCATGTTGCTGCAGATGGCAGAATTTCATTCTTTTTTATGGCTGAGTAGTATTCCACTTTATATATATATATATATATATATATATATATAAAAATGCAGTAATATGATAAAGAAAGACAAAATACTAGAAGTAGTAGAAACTTCCAGTGATATATATATCACATTTTCTTCATCCATTCATCTGTTGGTAGACACTTAGGTTGCTTCCATATCTTAGCAATTATAAGTAGTGGTTCTGTGAACATTGGTGTGCATATATCTTCTTGAATTAGTGTTTCTGTTTTCTGCAAGTAAATAGACAGAAGTGAAATTGCCTGATCATACAGCAGTTCTGTTTTTAATATTTTGAGTAACCTCCATACTCTTTTCCTTAGTGACTGCTACAATTTACAGCCCCACCAACAGTGCACGAGGGTTCCCTTTTCTCCACTTCCTTGCCAACACTTATTATTTCTTGTCTTCTTGATGATAGCCATTCTGGCAGGTGTGAGATGGTATATCTCATTGTGGTTTTGATTTGCATTTCCTTGTTGATTAGTGATGTTGATTATCTCTTCATGAGTCTGTTGACCATCTGTATGTTTTCCTTGGAAAAAATGTTTACTCAGGTCTTCTGCCCACTTTTTTTTTTTTTTAATTATTATTTATTTATTTATTTATTTATGGCTGTGTTGGGTCTTCGTTTCTGTGCAAGGGCTTCCTCCAGCTGCGGCAAGCGGGGGCCACTCTTCATCGCGGTGCGTGGGCCTCTCACTATCGTGGCCTCTCTTGTTGCAGAGCACAGGCTCCAGACGCGCAGGCTCAGCAGTTGTGGCTCACGGGCCTAGCTGCTCCGCGGCACGTGGGATCCTCTCAGACCAGGGATCGAACCCGTGTCCCCTGCATTGGCAGGCAGATTTTCAACCACTGCGCCAGCAGGGAAGCCCCTGCCCACTTTTTAATTGGGTTGTTGCTCGTTGTTTTGATGTTGACTTACATAAATTCTTTGTATATTTTGGATATTAACTTCTTATCAGATATATCATTTGCAAATATATCCCATATAGTAGGCTGTCTTTTTTTAAAAAAAATAAGTAAAGCGCCTTTTTTTTTTAGATTTTATTTTTGGCTGTGTTGGGTCTTCGTTGCTGTGCGCGGGCTTTCTCTAGTTGTGGCAGGCAGGGGCTACTCTTTGTTGCGGTGCGTGGGCTTCTCATTGCGGTGGCTTCTCTTGTTGCGGAGCATGGGCTCTAGGCGTGTGGGCTTCAGTAGTTGCAGCACGCGGGCTCAGTAGTTGCAGCATATGGGCCCTAGAGCGCACAGTCTTCAGTAGTTGTGGGTTTTATATGTTAATACAGAAGGGTTTTATGTATTAATACATATAAACATTCTCTATGCATATATATTTATATAATTTCAAATTAGGGTCATACTTTATATATACTATTTTGTACCTGTTTTTCATGTTTTATTTATATATATATATCATGTTCTATATTTTTTATTCTGTGCTTACATTTTATTTTTTATATGTGTGTGTGTGTTTATGTTCTACGAAGGAAAATCACATAATACTTTTGGTTGTATACCTCTTATGATATTTGTACACTATGTTTTAAATATTTTATTGCACGTGGCCAGCCTTTTGAGTTCAGTCTTAAACAACAAACGTCTTCTGGTTAAATATTCTGGAGCTCGTAACTTGAATGATGAGAACTCAGTGTTTGTATATTTAGGGACCCAGTGAGCATTTCCCTTTTCCTCTATTCAAGTTGAGCCACTTGAGAAGAAAAGGGAATCAGGCAAATAGAGATCCAAATAAATGTTATCTTATCACTGAGAAAAAGTTGTGTTGGAGGTTGTTGCTTAGATCTGCAGCAACATCAGGTTTCATATATGTAGTCTCTGTCCCCTAAGTTTAGATCTTGGAACTGCCCACTGAGGGAAGGATTGTGTCTGCAGAGCTTGTCCCTCGTATCGTTGCCTCATTTGTTACTGTACCATTCATTCTTTCTACTTAGCTCCTTGCTTCTGAGTGGCATACTATATGATAAAGGTCATTTATCACAGTTTAAGTTACAAGCTTCTCTTGAGGTCTGCCTAAAGGTTGGCCATTTGTCTGAGTGTCTGATGCTGAGTATTACCAACAACGTAAGATTGATTGGAGCACTCTGTAGTCAGTTTAGCTGGCTCTCCATTGGGAAAGTCTCCACCTACCTGGTTATTATTAGTTGTTATTATTAAAGTAGATTGTTGGTGAAAGGCAAGTAGAGGTGCTTTGCATTAGTTTCCAGGGCCTTCTGATTCCCTGTCTCTTGTGTTCTGTTCTTGGTTTTGTTGGAGACTTGTGAGCTGCACATGGTATGACTTTTGAATGTGCCTGTTTTGATTTTCTAGCAGCGCAACTCACCAGGAAAACCGTATTAGGGTCTTAATGTGCCCGTTTATTCTTGCATGTTTCCCCTTGTTTTGGACCCATGAACCTAATGAAATCATGTTTCTCTGGATTCTGTGAGGGCAGTGTATGATCCACCTCTATTTGGCATATCTCTGCCTCTCCCATTCTATTTTAGGAGCAGGAGCTGATTCTGATCATAATCTTGACCTTGTAGGGCCCCAAAATAGTTTTTTTTTTTGGTGGTTGTCCAGCCTCCATCAGGACCCAGTTGAGTCTTCTACAGTGAGTGGGGGACATCCTCAAGATACTGTGGCTACTAGTATTCCCAGCGCAGTGCTGCTTCTTCATCAGTAAGTTGATTGCCTGGCCAGTGGTTCTCCCTTGGTGTGACCCTGAACTTTGAGCACTAGTACCCTATCCTTGGACTAACCTGGGATATGAAGCTATTTCCTCCATTGCTGGTGGTAGAGTCTCATACCCATTGGGGGGATCTGAAATGATTATTGGCTTCCAAGCACAAGAGCTGTGCAGTGTCACTGAATACATAGTCATAATTTGTTATAATAATCATCATCGCTATTTCTTTCTTTCTTTTTTTGGCCTTGCTGTGCAGCTTGTGGGATCCTAGTTCCCAGACCGGGGCTTGAACCCGGGCCCACGGCAGTGAAGGCACCGAGTCTTAACCATTGGACTGCCAGGGAATTCCCCATCCTTGCTATTTCTTTACTGTCTCATGGTTTGGTTGCACATGTAGCTAGTTGTGCTTTTGAACCAAATCGTAAACTGCTTGATACTGTCAGGTCTTCCTGACCTATTTTAACCATCTTTTTTAATGTGGCTGGCTTGCCTTTTTGACAGATACGGTATAAGATTTTTACTGGGGCATAAACACATTCATGCCCTGAATATATAACCATCCTGTTTAGACTGCAGCTTCTTGTAATTGTTTCAGAGAGTAGTGGTTTATCTGAGGACAGAATCCTCTGGGCAATGTGGTTGTTACTGACCTGCTCTTATAAAGTCTTTTCCACTGAGAAGTCAGGTGGATCGATGGCATGCCTGGATCTGGAAGTTCAGTCACCCAATCTTGTACCAAGTTTTAAGATGCCCAGTAACTGACACGGTAGGCTCTAGTTCATCATTACACTGCTGGGCACCTGTGAGGCCTATGCCACCTGTCTCTTCCCTCTTCCATGGGTTAAGGTTAGCTCAGTAGTTAAAATACCATATTTCCTTTAATCTAAGGTACCATCTATTTAAAAATGCATCCCAATATCAGAGATAAAACATTTTCCCGGGCTTCCCTGGTGGCGCAGTGGTTGAGAATCTGCCTGCCAGTGCAGGGGACACGGGTTCGAGCCCTGGTCTGGGAAGATCCCACATACCGCGGAGCGACTAGGCCCGTGAGCCACAATTGCTGAGCCTGCGTGTCTGGAGCCTGTGCTCCGCAACGGGAGAGGCCGCGATAGTGAGAGGCCCGCGCACCGCGATGAAGAGTGGCCCCCACTTGCCGCAACTAGAGAAAGCCCTCACACAGAAACGAAGACCCAACACAGCCATAAATAAATAAATAAATAAAATTTAAAAAAAAAAAACAAAAAAACATTTGCCCTCAGTTTTATTGAGAGATAATTGACATACATCACTATATAAATTTAAAGTGTACAGCATCATGGTTTGATTTACATATGCAGGCATACCTTATTTTATTGTGCTTTGCTTTATTGTGCTTCACAGATATTGTATGTTTTACAAATTGAAGGTTTGTGGCAATGCTGCGTAGTCAGATGACGGTTAACATTTTTTAGCAATAAGGTATTTTTAAGTTAAGGTGTATACTTTTTTTTTAAGACATAATGCTATTGCACACTTAATCGACTACAGTATAGTGTAAATATAACTTTTATATACACTACGAAACCAAAACATTTGTGTTACTTGCTTTATTGTGATATTGGCTTTATTGTGGTAGTCTGGAACCAAACCCGTGTTATCTCTGAGGCATGCCTGTATCATGAAATGATTACCACAGTAGGTTTAGCATCTGTTATCTCATATGGAGATACTAAATTTCTAAAATATATGTTTGGGGATCGATGAAATCTAGTTTTAAGGTTAACACTAGAGATTAAAAGATGTAAGGGCTCTTTAGCACTTGGCAAGGCCTAAGCTGGTGCTCCGGCTTCTCAGTAGCTCTGCTCACATGTGTTGTGACATGGATTCACTGCAGAATCTTGCTGGCCTAGATCATGACCAGATTCACTTGACTCTTTTCCAACATACTGCTTTCTCTCTAATAGATGTAATTCTTAAGGATGGTGTTGTCATTTTATCCAGTAATGCCATAAAAGTTTTTAATTTAACACTTCCCTTTTTAGTACCCTTTCTCCCCTGCCTCCTACCTCCTGCAACTTGCTTAATTCCTGATCCTACTTTTATGATGCAGATTTTACCAGGTGTCATCAACATGCTGGACTGTTCTGTTGCTTGGTATGGCTTTTTTGTTTTGTTTTGTTTTTAATTAATTAATTTATTTTTGGCTGTGTTGGGTCTTTGTTGCTGCTCATGGGCTTTCTCTAGTTGCGGTGAGCGGGGGCTACTCTTCCTTGTGGTGCGCGGGCTTCTCATTACGATGGCTTCTCTTGTTGCAGAGCGCGGGCTCTAGGCGCGCAGGCTTCAGTAGTTGTGGCTCGCGAGCTCTAGAGTGCAGGCTCAGTAGTTGTGGCGCACGGGCTTCGTTGCTCCGCGGCATGTGGGATCTTCCTGGACCAGGGCTCGAACCCATGTCCCCTGCATTGGCAGGCGGATTCTTAACCACTGCGCCACCAGGGAAGCCCCTTGGTATGGCTTTGATGGCTTCATTTATTTTTGGAATATTGCTCATGTGTCCCAGAAGCTTTGCTACAGAACTGTCTGCGCCCATTTGTCTATTTTCCCACATGAAATCAATTCTGTTTAAGCATGTGTCTTTTTATGTTAATGCCCAAAAGCCGTTCATTAAATGTAGATCTTTGACGTCTGTTATCAGAGACTCCATTTTGCTAACATCTCTGGGTATGCCATTACTCTGAGAGCAGTTGAGGCTGAGGTGTATTTTGTTCTCTGCTAGCAGATGTAAGCTTCTAATGAGTACTGTTCATCTGAAATTTCCAGGCTGCAGAGACAGGGCATTCTCCTGTCTACATCCATCACTGTTTTATGAGGTGTACTCTATTGTTTATAGTTTTTAGAGGCTCACCTAGGAACTCCATCTGTATGTCCAGGCCAGTTGAAGCCCAATAGCTGTAACTTTGATTTTATGTGAATCCATTCCTAGGCTTCCTAGGGCTTTAATTGTTTTGGATGGATACAGAAGCCATCGTTTGTACCTAATGTCTGTAAGTTATTGGTCTTATTAACCACTTAGCTAATATCTGGCAGTCTTAATTTAATCAGATCCCTAACACTTAAGTTTAAGAGGATTCCCTCAAATCTAGTCAGTGTTTGCTTTCCCTGCCTCACATTTAAATCTCCCTCTTTGAATTCATATTTTTGTTGATCTCCTTGTGGCTCCCTTCATCCAAATTTTTATTTTCCCAAAGCCTTCATTCTCAGAAGCGGTAGCTTCGTCATTTAAGTCCTTGTGTCAGTGGTGAAGTCCCACGGACCCTGATGGTCAGTCATCTTCTTAAATACAAGCTGACCACTGTGACCTGGCAACGTACCAAGACTGACCTCAAGACAGTACCGAAACCAAGGGTCTAGGCCTCCCTATTCCTGGCCCTCCATTCTTCAAAGAATCCATTGACCTGTTCTCCCTCCCATCAAAATTACATGTTACCTTGTTCTGAG
This sequence comes from Balaenoptera physalus, assembly GCF_965194825.1. Lineage (NCBI taxonomy): Eukaryota > Metazoa > Chordata > Mammalia > Artiodactyla > Balaenopteridae > Balaenoptera > Balaenoptera physalus. The sequence continues at coordinate 150,766,099 of NC_138890.1, forward strand.
CCTTAACCAGAACCATTTATAGCTTCTGCTTTCTCTTCAGAGTTGGGTACTTTAAACTAATAGCTGGCAACTCTGCTGGCAAAGTTCATAGCTTCATAATTTGGACAGTCCCAGTTATTAGCTCTCAAAGAGTGCCCTGACTTTATCTGGTGATGCCTGTTTCACTTGAGAATTCCCAGATCCCTGGATGTCTATCAGTCTCATTCTGTCTGGCTGTTTTTCCACCTTGGATGTTGCCCTTAAATTTCTCTTGGTGGGGTGGGGGAATCCGATCGCTTTACAGTTTGTTATTCAGAACTTTAGGCATGGCCCCATATGTAAGTTTTCTGATACATTCTTCCAAATATAACCTTGTATTTTTATTGTAAACAGCATTGAATGATGTTCTAATTCTCCATGAGGCTACATTGGGCTAGATTATTTTTCCTGAGCTTCTTAATTTGCTCACGTATACTAGTAATAAGCCACTATAATCTAAGGTTAACTGAGTCGGTGAGCCCTGATGCCTGCAATCTGCAAGAGCCTAATTAGCACATAACTTAGTGAGTTCCAAGGTTATTTGTTGTTTATCCACATGTAAGGAAAGTGGTGAAAAGACAGTAAGTCCCTGAAAATCCTAGTTTAATAATGTATAGTAACTGTATTTTTTCAGTATTTTAATTTTAATTATGGAAAGACATGCAAGGTAAAAGGCACAAGAGATAACTTTGGCTAAAAAGTATTTCTGTTCTTGACTCTGAGTTCAAAGTAAATTAGCTCTTTTGTTTTCTTTTTTAAATAGGGTTACACATCATTTTGGAATGACTGTATATCATCTGGATTACGTGGCTGTATGTTAATTGAATTAGCGTTGAGAGGAAGGTTACAGCTAGAGGCTTGTGGAATGAGACGTAAAAGTCTGTTAACAAGAAAGGTAAGAGGGGGCCTATATAACATCTCCTTTTTAAAGAGTTTGTGCTGCCTAAAAATGAAGACTGTTTCTACTAACAGTTTTCTTTTTTATTGAAGTATAGTTGATTTACAACGTTGTGTTAATTTCTGCTTACAGCAAAGTGATTCAGTTATACATATACTTGCATTTTTTAAAATAATCTTTTCCATTATGGCTTATCACAGGATATTGAATATAATTCCCTGTGCTATACAGTAGAACCTTGTTGTTTACTAATAGCTTTCAAAAATTAAAGAAGAGAAGTTGATTTTAAAGTTAAGTCTTTGTTGAATCATGTTTCCATATCTTTTCTTGCATCCTTGGGTTTTTGGTTCTTTGCGCATAATGAGTAATGTAATTCATTGTTAGGATCACTGGCCATTGCATCCTACATATTCAGAAAGACTCCAAACTTTATTTGCTGCTCATGAAAGCCATGATTTGGAAGACTTGACGTAACTACTCAAAAGTGGTATTGTGCAAATTAACTATCCATAGGCTGTTGATCTTTTTGCCAGAATACGAATAGTTTTCAGATCTCTGCCTCTCCACTGTGAAGGTCTGTGTTAATAGAGGTATTATTGACTAGTTTTTAGAATTTCTAACTTTAACCTCAATCTAAAATACTCAGGACTCTTTCTCTTCTAGTCTGTCATTGTTTCTTGGGGGACGTGGGGTGTTTCAAAGCTATTTTTTCCTTAATACATTGTCTTATAATGAAATCCAAAAAGTTTTAGGTGAAAACTGAACATTTTTTGATTGATATGCCAGAGAGAGTAATAATCCTATAGGAAAGAAAGAAATGTATTCTTGAAGGTTGTATGCAAAGTAAACACGGTATGGCAGAAAATATTCCTCGTGGAATATTAAAATTAAATCTAGTCATTTAGAGTCAAATGAGCTGGCATGAGATTAGTTTTGAAGTTACTGTTTTAGATATCTATGTCATAAAGCAGAATAAAATTTTTATTTGTTTTACTGTGCAACCATAGATTTATGGAGGACAGAAACCTTAAGAATTTGTCATTATAATTATCAATGAAATATACACATTGGTTACTACTAATAATAGAAATTACAAGTAATTTTACATTAACGTTATGGAGCCCTGACCTAAAGTGAAAAGATTTTGATACTGTTTGGTTTTTTTTGGAACAGGAACCAGTTTTGTGTTGATTATCAACAAATTATTTGCTCTTTCATTCATTTATTCATTCATCATTTATTTATTTAGTGCTTAAGTCTTCCATGCATTGTGCTTGACTCTGGGGATACACTGGAGACCAAGAGACACATGTTCCCTGCCTGCATGGGCTTTTTATTTCAATCTGCTTGTTTGTATGATCTTAACTAGGCAGGTGATAGGTCTTTTGGAAAAATACTCCAATATGATTTAATCTATTCATTTAAAAATAATGATTGATTATATTAAGATAATACATATATGATAGTTATAAAATCAAATTGTACTTAAAGACTGACAACAAAAAAGATAGCAGTCTTCTACCTGCCCTTCCCCACTCCTTAGTCTTGTATCTGGGCGGCAGCCATTCTCAGTCCTTGTATTAGTTTCATAAGGCTGCCTTAGCAAATTACCACAGACTTAGTTGCTTGAAACAACAGACGTTAATTCTCTTTACAGTTCTGGAGGCCACAATGTGCTGTTCCTTGCCTCTTCTAGCTTCTGATGGCTTTGAGGCTTTCCTTGGCTTCTGGCTGCATCTCTCTCTGTCCTCTGTTTTTACATCACCCTCTCCTTTGTATGTCACTCATAAGGACACTTTCATTGCATGTCGGGGCTCATCTGGATAATCCAGGACAATCTCATCTCCAGATCTGATTTAACTTAATTTTATCTACAAATATTTATTAAGGGTTAGATTCTGGGGGTTAGGACATGAACACCTTTTGGGGGTCACCATTCAGCTTGCGACTTGGGACAGTTTTCACTTATTTGGGCATGTACCTCCATATTTCTAAATAAGCTTATACTGCCATTTCTTGATAAATCAGTTGGAGATGCTCTTTGCTTACTTACATCTATTACTTAAAATAGATGCATATTTGCGGGCCTTCCGTGGTGCCGCAGTGGTTAAGAATCCGCCTGCCAATGCAGGGGACACGGGTTCGAGCCCTGGTCCGGGAAGATCCCACATGCCGCGGAGCAACTAAGCCCGTGCGCCACAACTACTGAGCCTGCGCTCTAGAGCCCGTGAGCCACAACTACTGAGCCCACGCGCCTAGAGCCCATGCTCCGCAACAAGAGAAGCCACCACAATGAGAAGCCTGCGCACCACAATGAAGAGCAGCCCCCGCTTGACGCAGCTAGAGAAAGCCCGCACACGGCAACGAAGACCCAGCGCAGCCAAAAAAATAGATGAATATTTGGCTTTCTTACATACCACTCTTTACCGCTACCTTTCAATCTTCCTAATAGAGTTATATCATAATTTTTGGCAAAACAGTAATGATTGTTTTATATGGTTACTTAATACTGTTTTCTGTAGAGTTAAGTTTATATCCTATGATTTCCTTTCTTAGATAGTTTTGTTTTTTTCTAGAGTTAGTCCCTTTTTTTAAAGTTTTCTATGTAGCTCTCCTTTTTTCTTACATGCTCCATCAGAGAAAAGTTAGATTATTAATTTTCAAATGTTCAGATACATCAGATAACTCCATTAAAATTTGCCTGTGCTCCAGTCTGGACTGGTTATGCTTTGGTTCTACTGGGACTTCCTGTCACTTTTTTTTTACTGCTTCAGCCCCCTGTTTTCTGGATCTAATGTTTTCTTCCACCTTCGTGGGAAGAAAATGTTTTGAGACTTTGCATGCCTGAAAGTTCCTTTATTGTACCATATTTCTATTTGACAGATTGGCTGGGAATAGAATGTTAGATTTTTTTCCCACAGAATTTTTAAGGCATTTCCTTGTTGTCCTCTAGTATACAGAGTTGCTGTTAAAGTCTGATGCCCTTCTGATTTTCATTCTTTGTATGATACCTGTTTTTTCTTCTCTGGAAGCATTTAAGATCTTCTGTTTATCTCTAGTGTTCTGAAATTGTATAATATGCCTTGATGTGGGTCTTTAAAAATTCACTATGCTTGGACTTCTTCAATCTAGAAATGTGTGTCTTTTGATTTTGGAAAGTTTTATTTCTTGTATCTTCACTCTGTTTCTAGAACTGTATAAGGTGGAGTGGACCTCTTGGCTGTTCTTTATTTTCTTTCTGATTTTTATGTTATTTTTCTTTCTGGTTTGTTTCCTAGCTTTTTTGAGATATAATTGACATTCTCTTGGTCTCTCTTACCTTTTAACCCTCTGTTGAGTTTTTTATTGTGGCTTTCATGTTTTTGATTTCCAGGAACCTTTTTTTTTTATCATGGCTTCTTTTTTTTTTTTTTAATTTTATTTATTTATTTATTTTTAGCTGTGTTGGGTCTTTGTTTCTGTGCGAGGGCTTTCTCTAGTTGCGGTGAGCAGGGGCCACTCTTCATTGTGGTGCACGGGCCTCTCACTATCGCGGCCTCTCTTGTTGCGGAGCACAGGCTCCAGACGCGCAAGCTCAGTAGTTGTGGCTCACGGGCCCAGTTGCTCTGCGGCATGTGAGATCTTCCCAGACCAGGGCTCGAACCCGTGTCCCCTGCATTGGCAGGCAGATTCTCAACCACTGCGCCACCAGGGAAGCCCATCGTGGCTTCTTATTCTTCTTGTTTTATGGATGTAAGATTTTCTTTTAAATCCCTGAGGATATTACTGCTCTTTTGAGAATTTTCTTTATCTGTGTTATCTGTTTCTTCAGTTCTTATTTTCTCTTTTGGTCTCTTCCTTGTTGAAGACTTTCAAGTGTCTTGTCATCCTTGGTTATGTGTTTACATTTAAGAATGAGGCTTGTCCTCCAAGAAGAAAAACCCTAAATATAAATTATATGTGTGGGCAGGAATATTTACTAGTGGGCCACACATTGCTGAATTTTGTTAAGGAGTTGGAACTTGCTCTGAGTTATTGAAGAATTTTAAGTGGAAACTGAAATGTCATGATAAGATTTACCTTTAGAAAGATCAGTGAGGAGTATGGATTGAAAAAGGCTAAAACTAGTTCAGGGAAGCTAGTTAGGAAACTTAATCCAAGGAAAGTTAATCAGGTTAGGTAGATTAGAATGATTGCAGAGGTGATGGAGAAAAATAGTCCATCTGAGAGAGATTTGGGGGGCAGAACTTCATAAGAAAAAAGATCCAACTATACCCAGCTTATTGTCAACGTGAGACCATTCTCAAAGGGGTGGGCATGCACTGGGTGTTCAGGCCAGATGGAAGTAGATTTAGGGAGTAAATGAGAAGTAAGAAGTGGTGGCATGACCATAGCATATAGACATACAACTTTTTCTCCCAAAGTTCTCCTTTCTTTTTTCTTATTCTCTCTGACCCCCTACTAAAAACATGGTCTAGAATAGCACTTGCCAATCAAACTCTCTGTGATGGTGAAGATGTTCTGTATCTGCACTGTCCAGGATGGTAGCCACTAGCCACATGTGGCTGAGCCAGACACTTGAAATGTGGTTAGTGCAAATTGAGACATGCTGTAAATAAAAACACCCTGGATGTTTGAAGACTTACTATGGGAAAATAAGAATGTAAAACAATCTCAATTTAAAAATATTTATTACATGTCAGTATTTTGGCTATGGTGGGTTAAATCAGATATATTAAAATTAATTTCACCTATTTTCATTTTTTAAAATATAACTACTAAAAATTTTAAAAATAGATTTGTGGCTTGTATTTCTGGTTCTAATTATATTTCCATTGGGCCATGTTGTCTCAGATACCGTATTTTTTTTTTAACCTTTCATAAGATTGAGCAAAAAGGAAAAGACGTATTGTCAAGGACAAGTTTGAGGGAAGACTCCCATTTTAAAAATAATACTGTTAAATTTCATAACATCTTAATAGGTAATGTAAAGTAATATAACAAATTCAACTTTGATATTATAGAATTTCAACTAGAAATTTGTTGTTTAGCCAAGAACGTTATAAGGCTATAAAGATCTAGTACTTGGTTAAAGCAGTGTAGCGTTTTCTTCTCTCATACCCTACCTCTGGTTTTTCTACTCTTAAAGTGGATTCTATATCCATCTTAACTTAAAGTTTTGTAGTATTTCAAAATTTTATGTAATCAGACCAGTTGGTATTTTCAAGGATTCTGCTTGTTGCCACAATTTTGAGAAAATTTTCTCATCCCCTCAACTATATTTCATATTTAAATCTTTATCTTTTATTGTGGTATAAGCTCTGAGGAGCCAAGTCTTACTTTACCTCTAATTTGTTAGCCAGTTGTTTTAGTAATATCTATTGAAAAATTAATTTCTCTACTGATGTGAAATGCCACCGTTATTATATATTGAATTCTTATATATAATTGAGTCTGTTTCTATAACTAATAAATGTTTAAAAAATGAATTTTGGGATCAAATAGCCCAAGGTTTAGCAGTAAAAGGAATTATGATGAGTATAAACTGTTCTACCATTTTGCTTTCCTAATTATTGCACGGTAGCTAAATTTTCATTCATGATTGTGGCTAATCCGGTTAGGTTAAATATTGGATTTCCTTAGTAGGGAATTAGTTTAAAATCTGAACTTTGATACTGTATGAACACTTGGGGCTTTAAGCATAATGAAATGTTTGCATAATTGTTTAAGTTTTTTGTTTAAAAAGATCAAGTAGATCATGTGATTCTTGTTGATTACATTTTAGGTGATTTGTAAGTCAGATGCTCCAACAGGGGATGTTCTTCTTGATGAAGCTCTAAAGCACGTTAAGGAGACTCAGCCTCCAGAAACGGTCCAGAACTGGATTGAATTACTTAGTGGTAAGCTTCTGTGTATAAACTAAAAACTGAATTCTCTGAAAGATTTTTGTAAAAGTTTAAAATCCTTTTGAAAGGAACTTAGACAAAATAGCCAAAAGCTTGTCGAGTTAGTTAGGCAATCTTGAAAGTTAATCAGTCACTAAATAGGGAAAATAGTGGTTTTTAAAATTTCATCACCTTTAACAAAACAGAGCAGATGTGAATCAGATATTGTATACTTCCTTAGCTTCCTTAGCTCCTGTCATTCTTTATCAAAATTACTTCATGCTACCTTATTCTGGATAGGCTGGGTTAAGCTGTGGTAACAAGCAACCCTAAAACCTCAGTGGCTTAAAACAACAGTTTATTTCTCACTCATACTGTAAATCAGTCACAGGCCACTTCATTCTCATTTTGGCAGCTGGGCAGATGGAGCTGCCACCATCTGGAGCACTGTCAGTCACTACTGTAAAGGAAAGAAGAGAATAACAGATCACCCAGGCTCTTAAATTTCTGCTCAGAAATGACATGTGGTTCAGGTTTCATTGGTCAGAGCACGTCACATGGCCTCCTCTAACTTTAAGGAGACAGGAAGTGCAGCTGTAGGAAGGAACACCTACTTGGTTGATAGCACTAATGACTACATTATTTTAAAGTTATTTGTGTATTTGTCTAATCTTTAGATAGTAAAATCCTTGAGTATAGGACCTGAGTTAGCTTGTTGTTCCTCTCTACTGTTATATAAAACATAGCTTCTGCATACATCTATGCTCACTTCATTTCATGTTCAAATACATTGCTATTTAGACTGTTTTAAAAACGTTTGGAGGTTGTCAGAGATTGGTAATTAACATGATGTCATTTTTCTCACTTATAAATAGAGTTTCTAAATTAATAGTTGTATTATGAAGATATTCTTATATCAGTAAAAGATTGAGTTTTGCATGTTTGTTTATTTATAATGTGAATACACATATTCCAAACTTAGATAGTAGGACAATAAATGGGCACTTTATACTTATGGCAGGGTTCATTCTTCCTTCTTATTGGTAGAGAACATAAGCTTATTTACAAGTTTGTCTTGATAATTTTGAGGGGTTTTCTTTGACCACCCTCTTGTAGATCTGCTGATAACTTTCTTTTTACCTCATTGAGTAAGAGAAACTTTAATGTGACCCTTTTTCCTTCTTTGTGGTTGTGATATTGATGTCGTCTTCAATTATAATTTTTTTGTAGGAAATCTTTTAAAATTACTTTACCCATTTGATGAAAGTTTGTTTGGTTAAAACTAGGTACTTACTCAGCACATACCAAGACTATATGTCACAGTGCTCAGAACATTGTCAGCCCTCTTTGGGTGAGCCTTCCACCTATTCAGCAAACTGTGGCCAGCTGACAAAGACTCAGTGAGGGTATGATGTTAACTCCATATGTTAAATATTAGCAAATATGATTTTTTTGAGATAAAAATAGAAGTGCTAATACCTTCTAACTGATGGATCGTTTCTACATTCTCTGGAGTTCACTGGCCTAAGCAGTCTTTGTGTTGTGCTCATGTTGTGCTGCCATTGTTGGCCATTACCACTTCCCGTGGTGCAAATTAGAATTTGTAATTAGGTTCTCAGCTGACCAAAAGGAGGGTTTCTCAAGTTGTAGTTACTTTTTTTGGGAGGTATGTCAGGTAAGTCAGAGTGCTAAAGTTCTTTTTATGGAATATAGTTTGTCTTGCCTTAACGTCAATGTTTTTGATGTCACTTTGGTGCCACTTAGCACGTTGGAGGTGTTTTCAGATGCTTCATCCATCAACAGTCTCTTTATCTTACATCATATATGTTAATGGCACATTGGGATTTGGGTTAATAATATATCTTAGAGCACTGGATTTCCTTTGTTATGTACGCATGGTACACAGGGAGTATGGCTTGCAAAGAGTTGAATCTCACCGTTTAAGGTGGCTGTATATGTCTTAAACTTTACCTGTTATGTAACATTTTATGCATGTAGCTTATCCAGTACTCAATGTGTATGATAAATGAAAGTGGTTTTCAACTTGAGCTGTGTGCGCTGTTCTCACTTGGTTGAGTGAAAGGAGGGCAAAAGTCTATAAGCTTTTCTCAAAAGTATTAAATATAATTAAGATTTTGTGAAACAGAGTGTCCATTTGAGTTAGGAATTTGTGTAAACCAAGAAGCTAATACTAAGAAAGTGGTTTTTAAATTTTTTTAAACAACATCCTGTGAAGTTTAGGATGGCTGTAAATGCCAAAATATCATCTATAGCACTTTGGTTGCATGTTCCTGATGTATAATAGGAATGACCTGTAATTTCAGCGTAAAAGAAAGGAATCTGGAGTGGGAGAAGGAGAAAAAAAGCACATTTCTTTTAAATTAAGAAAATATCTACTTCCCACCTAGTTAAAAGTACTGCTAGTGCTTGCTGATTTTTAATAAAAAATTGTATCCAACCTAACACCATTTTAACCATTTTTAAGTGTTCAGTTCTGTGGGTCAGTTTGTTGATTTAAAATTTTTTAGTTGCTTCAAAATAATGAGTGGTATCAAATACCAGTTATTGCAACAATACTGATGTAGGTACTATGAAATTTAAAAAGAAGTGCTTCCATACTAAAAGAATCTTAAAATTCATTTGCAGAACAGTTGTATATTTCTGTTTATTTATTTATTTATTTAGGCTGCGCTGGATCTTTAGTTGCAGCATGCGGGATCTTAGTTGCGGCATGCATGCAGGATGTAGTTCCCCGACCGGGGATCAAACCTGGGTCCCCTGCAATTGGGAGCACGGAGTCTTACCCACTGGACCACTAGGGAGGTCCCCAGTTGTGTATTTCTAATAACAGATTGATAACAGATTAGAGTTTAATAGTATGGTTCTGTGAAAGTGCAGTAGCCCAGAGAAGAGAAATCCTTGGGAGCTTTAGTAGTTGGAGGAAGTGGAACTTGGATTGGGCCTTTGAAAGGTAAAAATGAGACAGAAAGAAGGAAGTGTTCCTGTTCAGAGGGATTAGAGGGGGTGGTAAAATTGGTGGACCTATCCTTACACAGTTAAGTCTGTACTTGTTACTAGGTTTTCAAAACTATGTATTGTACTGTATTGTTGAGGGATACGTGCATAGATGGTGAGACTATATGTAAAGAAAAAAGAATGATTAACCTAAGTTTGTTTGGTGGTTACCTCTGAGGCAGAGAAGACACAAGGGGAGCATCTAAGGTCTTGATGAAGCTTTCTTCTTTACCTGGGGTGGGAGGATGGATACCCAGGGGTTCATCTTACTGTTATTTACAGTGTGCATATATACATGTTAAAATTAGTGATATTTAAATATTACTTGTATATCTTTTTAATTAAAAGAACTAATAAATATGTGTATTTGAGGCAAAGAGTAAAAAGTTTAAAGACTACTTTCTGTTTTCAAGAACAGTATTTTTTGCTTTCTGAAGTCTTAAGATATGTAATTGATCAGTTTGGTCACAAGGTGTCGCTAGATTGCCAAATTTATGAATAAAGCTGCTTTTTTTTGGTAACATGATGTCAAGGAAGATGGAAATTTTTTGTAGTGAAATTATTTAGGTGCCTGCCAGTATGTCATTTTCACTGAAATAATTGTTGGGCAGTGGGATATAAATAACCTTTGAAGCACTTTTCCTCTCCGTATATACTTCTCAGTTTCCTTTATAAAAGAGTGAACTATAAATAAATTCTATACATTTAAAATTTGCTTGTATAACTTATAAAGTCTTTTTTGCATAGTGAGTAATTTAGGATGAATGACAATATGGATCACAGTAACATCTTTTAATCTAGAATTTTGAACATTATTCCTCCATTGGGGGTTTGTTACAGTATATTTAAAAGATATTCAACATTCTGCTTAAATTGAAGCAGCTAAATCTTTTAGTAGATAGTATAGGTTAAACCTTTATTGTATCTTCTCTTCACTTAACCAACTCCCCTCCTCCCACCCCAGTTTATACTGTTGTCTTAAGTATGCTAATCTCAGGGGTAACTTTATTCTTTGGATTTAGATTAATTTGGTTCTTTTAAAATAAAAGACGGAAGTGTAAATCAACCAAAATAAAATTAAAAAAACAAAAGCCCAAATAGACAAAAATAAAATAAAAGGCAGAAATGTCAGGATGCCAAGACACTTTGACCACTCAGTTATTTATTTATGTATGTATGTATGTATGTATGTATGTATGTTTATATTTGACTGCATTGGGTCTTTGTTGCTGCGCATGGGTTTTCTCTAGTTGAGGTGAGCAGGGGCTACTCTTCATTGTGGTGCACAGGCTTCTCATTGCGGTGGCTTCTCTTGATGCGCAGCACGGGCTCTAGGCACGTGGGCTTTAGTAGTTGTGGCGCATGGGCTTAGTTGCTCCGCGGCATGTGGGATCTTCCTGGACCAGGGCTCGAACCCGTGTCCCCTGCATTGGCAGGTGGATTCTTAACCACTGTACCACCAGGGAAGTCCCACCACTCAGTTATTTTATCGTGCCTTTTTTGGAGTGTTCAAAATAGTATCAAACAACATTTACATATTACCCATACTGGTTCAGCTTTCTGCTTACGGGATTTTTTCATTTTTAAAAAATACCTGAGGAAAGCTGAATAACATTTTTGTTGGAGTGGGCACACAAGATTTGCCCTTTTCCAGGGAACTGCATCAAAAGATGATGATGTCTGAGTCCTTTTTTGTTACTTCCTCCGAGGCAGAAATGATTGCCCACAAGAAGGTCCAGTCATAAATGGAACACATTATTTGAAGGTTGGTCTGTGTTCAGGCTCTTCTCTTTCTTAGTAGCAACATTAAACTAAGGTAGCATATTTTGGATTTGAGGAATTTGTCACAGGAACTTTGTAATAAGCATTACTTGTTCTATTGGGTGCAGTATGTAAGATTTAATTGTGGATAAGGTGTGGATAAGCCTTATTAGCATGACTTCAATACAATAGACAGTGAGTTATAAACTGCTAATACCATTTATTTCCAATGAGAGGAAAAAAATCATTGTATAGCAGCATCAGAGGGATTTCTGGTTTTTTCAGGTCTGTAAAGAGAAATTGACCTATAAGTTTCTTAGAATAATCTTAAAACCCCCCCCCTCCCGCCCCAACAATTATTTGAGAATAGATAGCCAAGATGTTTTCTGAGACATAGAATAACTTCCTAATTGACTAGTGTGTTGCCAGGGAATAGTACTTCTTTGATAACTGACAAATTATTATTATGCGTATAGTTAATTAATTAACCTTGGATTTGAACTATAGTTTTTTATGGGCTTTTACGTGAATTTGGCTATTGATTATTTTGTGTTTATTAGTTTGAATTTCCAAAAGTAATTTAAGAATGTTGGAAAACACAACCTAGCTAATTCTAGCCTGGTGCCTTAGGCTGCCTACCACGTGCCAATGATATTAGAAAGCACAAAACAAAACCCAAACTGTCTGGTGAAAGTTACGGCAGGCATTTATTGGGGAGAGAGTGGGTTGGTACAACAATTGAAAAATGAAAGTTATAACTAACCTTTGAAAGTTGTGTGCCCTTAACATCAAACTCAAGTAATTTCTTATTCCTCTGGGCTCTTGGTTCATATTGTTTTTATGGCCCTATTTACATCTTATTCTAGCCAGTTAAGTACAGTTAGTTGTTATATTATGAATGTTCCCTTCATTTGATTTAAAATTTCTAGAGTTAGAAATATGTGTTACTAGGACTTCCCTGGTGGCGCAGTGGTTAGGAATCTGCCTGCCAATGCAGGGGACACGGGTTCAAACCCTGGTCCGGGAAGATCGCACATGCCACAGAGCAACTAAGCCCGTGCACCACAACTACTGAGCCTGCGTGCCACAACTACTGAAGCCTGCGCGCCTAGAGCCTGCGCTCCGCAACAAGGGAAGCCACCGCAATGAGAAGCCTGTGCACCGCAATGAAGAGTAGACCCCGCTCATCGCAACTAGAGAAAGCCTGTGCGCAGCACCGAAGACCCAATGCAGCCAAAAATAAATAAATAACATAAGTAAATAAATAAAAAGAAATATGTGTTACTAATGTCTGCATTCTCAGCACCTAGTATGATTTTTTTAGACCATTATAAGTAGGATAAACTCTTTCTGCCAAAGTGCTGATTCTGCACATGGATAAATAATAATAGCTAACGTTTATTGCAAGCTTACCATGTACCAGGCTCTATTCTAAGAACTTGATATGTCTTTAACTTAACTTAATCCTCATAATAACCCTTGTGAGCTGGAAAGAGTTGTTTTCATTGCTTTACAGATGAAAAGACAGAGGAATAGAGAGGTAAGAAGCCTTGCCCAGGGTTGCACTGCTAGGAAATGACCAAATTGGAATTCAAATCCAAACAGTCTGGCTCCAGAGCTTGCTCTCATAACCTGTTATGCTATAGTGCTTCATCAAGTAACTGTTAATGATTTCTCTTTTTTCGTTGTTTTTTGTTTTTGTTAATGATTTCTTAACATTAAATGTAGGTGTGGGCTAATTTAACACCAGAAATTGAAAGTAAGTAGAATTTCATTTATTATTGAGTTATATTTTTCTTTTGTACTATTAAGTTTTAAAATCTAATAGGGCCCCAAATATATTTCAGCTCTTTTACTTTTTGAAGTTATCAAGGAAATTGAATGCAATGATTGTTTTTCTTTTTGTGGAAGCTGATTTGCCAGGGTTTTTTATTTGAAAAGGTTATCTTTTCTTGTTTTCTTTATTTTTATTTTTTGCTTTTAATCTTTTTTTTTTTTTTTTTGGTTGTGCCTCATGGCATGTGGGATCTTAGTTCCCTGACCAGGGATTGAAGCCGTGCCCCCTGCAGTGGAAGCATGGAGTCTTAACCACTGGACTGTCAGGGAAGTCGTGGTTATGTTTTCTTTAAATGTAGAAGATGACTTTAATAATGATTCATGGTACCATTTCTTCATTATTTAATTGACAGTTTTTTTTCAAGTCCCTAGTTTTATAGCGTGAATAACAAAATGTAAAATGGCAGTTCCAGATCATTTTAGCCTTTAAAAAAGAAAAGCTCTTGTTTTCTCTTCATTGTGCTCATGTTTTCCTTTAAATTATTTAGATATTTATAATAGCCATTTTAAACTCCTTGTCTGCTAATGCCATTGTCTCTGTTATTTCTGGGTCATGTCAGATTTGGTTGACTTTCTTTTTTGCTTGTGTGGCACGCGGGATCCTAGTTCCCTACCCAGGGATTGAACCTGCGCCCCCTGCAATGGAAGTGCAGGGTCTTAACCACTGGGAAGACACCAGGGAAGTCCCTGTTTGACTGTTTCTGTTGATATTTTTTTCCCCTTAGTTTTGGGTCACATTCTCCTGCTTCTTCACAAGTCTAGTAATTTTTATTGGATGCTGGACATTGTGAATGCTGTGTTGTTGTGTGCTGAATTTTGTTTGTCTTTAAAGACTGTTGAAATTTGTTTTGCTAGGCAGTTAAGTTACTTGTGGATCAGTTTGTTTGTAAGCTTTGTTAGGCCAGGTCTGGAGTAGCCTTTACTCAAGGGCTAGTTTAGCCCTATTACTAAGATGTGATCCTTCTGGAATCCTTTCTGAATGTCCTGGGTGTTCAGTGAGACCTTTCCACTCAGGCTAATTGGCATGCATATTTTTCCTAGCCCTCTGTGAACTCTTGGAATTGTTCACGTTACAACTTTCTTGAATTTTTTTTTTTTTTTTTACCTTGTTTTGTGGAGTTTCTCACCATAACACATGTGGCTTTGTTTTTAGCCAGACTCAAGCGAACACCACGCAGATTTCTAGAGCTCTTATTCTGCAAATCCCCTCTTCTCCAGTACTCTGCCTTGCATATTCCAGCTGCCTTAGCCTCCCCCAGCTCTGATCTCTGCCTTTTTACACAGTGTGAGTTCTGTGCTCTACTTGAGGTCTTCTCTTCTGCTCTGCTGCCTGGCATGTGCCTTTGGGTAGCAAGCTTGGGCAGTAGTAGGGCTCAGTGAGGTTTGTCTCAAAAGGTCACAGCTCTGGGCTGCCTTTTGACTAGCATCTGAACAGTTGTTTCATATATTTTATGCAGATTTCTAATTGCAACAGTGGAAATGTTTTATTTCTGTGATGTCCGCTCAGTAACCTCTAGCCCCACTTGGCTGTTGAGCACTTGAAACGTGGCTAGGGCAACTGAGGAACTGAGTTGTTTTCCCTCCATATTTATTTATTTGGCTGTGCTGCAGGGCTTGTAGGTTCTTAGCTCCCTGACCAGGGATCGAACCTGGGCCCCCTGCAGTGGAAGCATGGAGTCCTAACCACTGGACTGCCAGGGAATTCCCTGAGTTTTTTTATTAATTTAAATTTAATAGCCCTATATAGTTAATGGCTGCTGTAGTAGACAGTACAATTTGGTTTTTCTCAATATTATAAAATTTCAGCTTTTGCATATAATAAAAGTGCCAGTGGTTGATCTCTGACATGTCCCAATTTAGAAAGGTACTATAGTATTTTTTTCAAATTACCCAAATAGTTACATGTTCATTGGAGATTATTTGGAAAATACAAAAATTACAAAAAAGAAAATTTGTCACATATAATCCCCCAAATAATCAAGATTAATATTTTGATATATTTCCTTCTAGTCTTCTATAAAGAAAAAAACTGTTTTAGTGAAAAATATTTGGTTTTATTATTTTTTTTTTTAAGATTTTTTTGATGTGGACCATTTTTAAAGTCTTTATTGAATTTGTTACAGTATTGCTTCTGAGGATTTTTTTGTGTGTTTTTTGTTGTTGTTGTTTTTTGGCTCCAAGGCATGTGGGATCTTAGCTCCCCAACCAGGGATCCAACCCGCACCTCCTGCATTGGAAGGTGAAGTCTTAAACCACTGGACCGCCAGGGAAGTCCCTTGGTTTTATTTTAAGTATTTCTGTCTCAAAGGGAAATACACATAGATGACAAGATTAAAATGATGAAAATGTTTTGTCCTTCTATAATTAGGTTTATATTATTTGTCAGCAAAGAATAGCATTGCCTAAACAGGCCTTCCCAGCTTTATAGGTCAGGTATATGTAGCAGTTCAGGAATAACGTATTAATCAGGGAACTTTTTAATTCTTTTCTCTTTTTGTTGCAGATGGGTGTTTAACAGAAATGAAATCTCATATTTTGCTATTGGCTGCTTTTTGACAGTAGCTAGAGAGAAGCCAAACATAATTTAATATTGATATTTGGCTTATTTCCGCATTAGGGGAGCTGGTTTGGAGACTGCTTTCAGCTTGAGTAACTGTTGTGCCTGAAAATCATGTGCCAGGTGCCTAGAAGCCGAAGGCCTGGCCATCAAGGGGTTCATGGTTTAGTTGGCAAGAAAACATAGTTGGATTTTCTTCTGTTTCTCTGGAGGAAAAAAAGTCAAATGTTACTGTTCATTTTAACAGTACAAAATTTAATAAGATTAGCAGATAATACCTATCATTTCTCACTTCGGGAATCTTTCTTTTAGGCGAGACGTGGAATCCGTTAAAATTGCATTATCAGTTAAGAAACGTGCGGGAACGATTAGCTAAAAACCTGGTAGAAAAGGGCGTATTGACAACCGAGAAACAGAACTTCCTTCTTTTTGACATGACGACACATCCCCTCACCAACAACAACATTAAGCAGCGCCTCATCAAGAAGGTGCAGGAGGCCGTTCTCGACAAATGGGTGAACGACCCTCACCGCATGGACAAGCGCCTGCTGGCCCTCATCTACCTGGCCCACGCCTCGGATGTCCTGGAGAACGCGTTCGCGCCTCTCCTGGACGAGCAGTACGACTTAGCCACCAAGCGGGTGCGGCAGCTCCTGGACTTAGACCCTGAGGTGGAGTGTCTGAAGGCCAGCACCAGCGAGGTGCTGTGGGCAGTGGTGGCCGCCTTCACCAAGTGACCCTGCGCAGAACCGAGCGTCCCCCTTTCTCTCGCGGGAGCCAGTCGTTTTTCTTCCAGGGACTTCTGGTTTTCTGCAGTTTGTACTTCCCACACTATAATTGGCTTTTGTTTTATGAAATGGTGGGTGGCTTTTTCTTTTGTGTATGTATGCAGGATTCTGCTGGTACGAGAGGCCTTCCTCTTTCTGTTGTGAAAAAAGTTTCACTGCCATACTGGCATTCCATTCCTCGTGGCCATCCTCACTGTTGCCTGTTTGGGTTCTGGTGGGCTTTGACTGTCAGAGTGCCTCCAGGCTCCTCACACGCACATCTTTTGGATTACCTCAGGTTGAGTTTCTCCCACATGTGCATGTACATCTCGCATTCTGCCTGCAATTCAGACAGAAGTCACAGAAAGGCCTTTAACTCACCAAAGGTAAATATCTGTATCTATTAGGACATTTTATACATAGACCTCAGTTGAGATGTATACTTAGCAAAATTATTTTTAAATTGAAATACACAGTAAATAATATAAAGTGCCCCTTGGATCTTGCTTCCCGTGTAAATCTATTGTATTATTACACTTGTTATAATTTTAACTATTAAATCATAAAGGTCCAATTGTTTCACACAGCCAGTTTGGGATGAGCTGCATTCCAGTTATGCTGTATATAGTTTGAATTATATAGAAGTTGTTCCTTCTTCTGGCCACCACTGCCCATCTGAGTATTTTGCAGGGTTTAATTAGTTGTACACCTGGTGCCCCTTACTTGCTACAGTCATTGTAATTTGATGGCAAAATAGACCTCTCATCATTGAAGGAGAGAGAAAACATGTGTGTCTAATTGGTCCCAAGATTTTTTGAGCTGTGCCATTCATGGTACTCTTTGCCTATGCATCTCCCTTCTGGAATTTTTTTCAGTCTTATTATTTTTATCATTTCTGTAGAGAAGAGGCTTGTGACCAGTACTAATCTTGAGTACAGTTTTATCTTTTTCTGTCCACAAGTAAATTAATGTCTGCTCTTAAATAAATATCTACTCACACTTTCTTGGGGGAAAAAAATCAGATGTCAGTACTAGCAGATGTTGCATGTAAATCGTTAGCAAGTAACGACTACAACTCAGATGATTAAGAGTTTTGTAACAGAAAGCTCTGCTATGTTTTAATTTTTATATACAATTATGATAATTAGCACATTGTAAGAATATAAACCTTTGCTTTTTAGAGTTTATTTTTACTATTTCTTTATCACTGTTTATCATATCTCCATTGGTTTCATAATGTAAATACTATATATTGAACAAATTAAATGTCAAATTTTTTATTACCATAGTTCATGTTACTAGTGGGGCTTTCAGGTGTTTAGAGACTTTTTTGGTTAACATTCAATGCAAAAGTACTAGATGGTGTATAACTCTAGAGTTGAATTTTAAGGGATTCCCTAATATGTATACTATCTTTTTATCTGAAGTAATAAATAAACTATGATCTTGAAAGTGCCTGAATCAGAGCAAGCATGTCATTTGTATTTTTGTATTCCAATTATTGTGGTTTTAGTTTTTTTTCTGATGAAGTTTTACTTAGCCTTAGTTTAGTATGGCAATATTTCTACGCAGGGGTTGGCAAACTTTTTCTTATTGGGCCAGATAGTAAATATTTTAAGAAAATATTTTAGGCTTTGTGAGCCATATACGGTGTTGTAGCTACTCAACTCTGCTGAATGAAAGTTGCCATAGACAATACAAATAAATGGGTGAGGCTGTATTCCAGTAAAACTTCATTTACAAAAGATAGGCAACTGGCCATGGGCATTGGTTTGCCAATTTCCTGTTTTAACTCATGAAAAAAGACAGATTTTTCTCTCCATTAAAATAACCTCCTTTACCTCCAAGAATGATAACTACTGGTGGTAATTAAGTATAGAAAGTATTAATTTATAGTTTCTTCCCACAAAATGGATACTTGAAACTTATGTCCTGGAATTTCTTTTTAGGTGAAGATTTACTGTTTTCCTCCAGCAGAGATTTTAGAAATGAGGTAATGGTTGTTTCTAAGGAAATCTTGGCTTTCTAAGCCGCATCTGTATTCTCAGGCAAGGGGGAAAGGGCCTCACCCCAACTTCTGTCAGCGTTTGTTTCAGAGCAGAGTGCCCGTCAGCCCTACCTGTGTGTGACCTCAACTTCAGTACGTGTTTGTGTCTCTGGAGGAGAGGGTGTTATCTAGAACTCCTTCTTCCTGTAGAAGGCCGCCGTTTACAGTTCTCTGTAAGCAGGAATGGTGTGACTCCAGGGACATTATTCTGTGTGGAAGGAGCAGTATGTCCACAGGCTTATGCCACTTTTGTTAAAAGCCTTCAGATCCAAGAATCAGGCAGTGAGTTTTAATATAATAAAACTTATTGTGCAATAATAAATCGATCTCTTCATATGTTGAACTGCTGAGTGTTCCTTAGAATAACCTGGTCTGGAACAATGCTGTAACAGAAGGGAGAAAGGAAACTTGCTGAATGCATGCTCTGTGCCTAGTAAAGTATTTTATATCTTGTTTTGACCTCCCCAAACCGCAATCACTATCTTCATTTAATGAAGAACAGGCTTGGAGAGGAGGGGTTGCCCAGTCTCACATTATCTGGTAAGTGTTTGAGCTTTTAATCCTGAAGTGATTGAAAACAGTAATGGCATTCAACCATAATTTTTCCTTTCTTTTTTTTTTTTTTTTTTTTTTTTAAATAAATTTATTTATTAATTGATTGATTTTTGGGTGTGTTGGGTCTTCGTTTCTGTGCGAGGGCTTTCTCTAGTTGTGGCGAGCGGGGGCCACTCTTCATCGCGGTGCGCGGGCCTCTCACTATCGCGGCCTCTTTTGTTGCGGAGCACGGGCTCCAGACGCGCAGGCTCAGTAGTTGTGGCTCACGGGCCTAGTTGCTCCGCGGCATGTGGGATCTTCCCGGACCAGGGCTCGAACCCATGTCCCCTGCATCAGCAGGCAGATTCTCAACCACTGCGCCACCAGGGAAGCCCAATTTTTCCTTTCTTATTTGGGGACTAGGAGGGGGCTTCTTTTCCTTAACAGAGACAAAAACCACAATAGCGGGCATGCAAAAAATCCTCATGGTGGTGCAAAATACAATGATAAAAAGATATCCCTGCTTTATTCTGATATCTTGGTATAACTTGCATAAATTATCTTTTGGGGGTGAAAAAGTTGACTAGTTCTGTATATTCTCAGGAGAAAGAAGCATCATCAGATGTCAGTTGGCCAAGAAATCCCTGGCCTGCTGAAGTAAGATTGCCTTGTGGCCTCTGATGCATTAACGTTACTCAGTTCCTCCCCTCGTTTGCAAACAGATGGGTACAATACTTTCTTAAAGTATGACAAACCCTTGAATTTGGCCACCACCTGAAGGAAAGTGAGAGGGGCTGGTGTGTGGTTCGGTGGCAATATAGGACCAATGAGTGATGGCATCCAGCCTGATGATGACCGGAGTCCGTGACTGCCATGCATGGCTGGCTACTCTTGCCCCAGGAACATGGAAACCACTAGTCACAAGTCTTTGTGAGGTATTTATGAAGTTTAATTCCAACTCAATGGCCTCTCCATCTTAAATGGAGATACTTATATTGCCAGATAACATTGTTCCATTTCACTTTCATCCAGATCAAGATGACTGACAACCTGAGGTAATTTCCAATTCATTGCAGCCCACTGGGTCCCAGAATGATAGCCCTGACTCTTGTAAGTTCTGCATGAATGTCGTATGTTCTTTAACATGTCGTATGTTCTTTAGCACCAAGTAAGGAAGTGATATTAAGGTTTGTCACCTTGCAGGCTACTTACTCTTCAAAGAGGCATGGATGGTAAAGTTAGATTGATATCCACACTTCCTCAACCCAATATTAGAATTACGTAGGCAATTACTCCTGATAGAGCAGTGGTATAACTGTGATTCCCACTAGCATCATTATATACTGGTGTGCAATTTACTTTTTGCACTTACATTGTAGAGAACTTTCAGAATAAGCACACATCATTCTCTCTAATCATTTTTGGCTTCATTGTATAATTTCTCCCATTAATGGGCATTTGGGTTCTTCTCATGTTGTTCATTATTACAAACAGTATTGTAATGTATATTTTTGTACATATCTTTATATTTGATTTCTATAGGAGGAATTAATAGAAGTAAGTTTGCTCAAAGACTATGCCTTGAAAATGTAAAAGATAAAGCCAAATTTTCTAAGATTCATGTTAAGTTCCACTTCAAATTAACGTGAATGCTGGATTCCCCACACCTTAGCTAATACCGTAGAGGGTGTCATCAATCCTGGTCTTTGCCAAGGTAATAGTGAGGAGAATGGTCAAATTATTTTAATTATCGAAGAGTTGATTATCATTTACTATCTTTATTGGTAATTTGTATTTTTTTTCTGTGAGTTACCTGATCATGTTCTTTATTCATTTTTCTAATTTAAGGTATTGATCTTTTTATGTATTGATTCACCAGGACTCTCCATATATTGTGGATATTAACCCTGTGTCTGTGATGCAATTGTTTCTCTCAGTCTTTGGAGTTGGTATATATGGTAAGTATTTTTTTTCCTTTTTTCCTTTTTTTTTTTCTTAACAATTCAGAAAAGTGTAAGGTGCAGTAGTGCTTAAGCATGGAATCTGTGGAGACCTTAATTATCATACTAAAGAGATCAGCATGGTATTCAGGTTTGGGGATATATATATTTCATAAGAATTTGGGGAGGTATGATTAAATATAACAAATATAAAAATCATGAAAAATATGTATAATTATATGTGTATATAAAGGTTTCATGTAATTTTTATGATTAAAATGCAAATGGAAAATCTCATAAACAAATGTGTAGGCTAGTGGATTATTTGAAGGCGAACATGCTTGCAGCCATCACCCAGGCCAGGAGATAGAACCTTGCCAGCTCTCCAGAAGCCGTTCAAGGCTTCCTCCCAATTACAGCCTCCCTAAGTCTCTATCCCAACCCAGTATTCATCTTTAATAATTTTGTTCTGTTTCATTTTTCGTTTTATATGTCTTTTTTAGTTTCTCTCAATCTATAAGTTCTTTCCCTCATCTCTCTTATTTTTTTCCTTGCGGAATATTTGTTGATAAAATTGGATCCCTTTTCCTGTTGTTTGGATTTTGCTGATTGTATCCACATAGTGTAGTTTAATGTGTTTTATTGACCTCTACTTCCTGAGAATTGGGCGTTAGATCTGAGGCTCCGTCAGATTCGGGTTGGTTTGTGTAGGCCCTTGTTTCATCGGTGGTGGTGTGTTCTTTCATCAGGAAGCACATGGTGTCTCTCTTTTTGTGATGGTTTGTGATAGTAGCCTTGCTGTTCAGTTCTTAGATCCTGTGATTTATTGAGGTTGCATGTGGTGATATTTTAACTGTTATCATTTCTTCTTTGTTTATTAGCTAAAATATTTCTATAAAGAGAAACTTCACCTTACCTATAATACCTTTTAGTACAGTTCGTAGAGGAAAGGTAGGAGAATTTCTACATTTTATTTACCAATTTTCAAAATAGACTTGGTTCCAAAGCATTCTCCAAAGGTGACTGATTAATTTTCTTTAAGTATCTTGAACTTGTGGAAATTAACATTCTTTTATCATCATCATTTTCCTTGATGAGAAGTAGGATTCTTGATGTGGAAAAGTAGAGCTATAGCTTTAAGACAGAAGACAGAAAACCCTTGTAGTTCTAAATTCGAATCAGAAGTATTGCTGTAAACTTACAGGGTACTTTATATCTTCCTTTTTTATTGTGGTAAAATATACGTAACATAAAATTTACCATTTCAACCATACTTAAGTGTACAGTTCAGTGCGTCTGCTTTTTGTAGTTGCGCTGCATCTGCTTTGTAAGGACATCATCATTATATACTATAATCTCTCCCTTTTAAATCTTGCTTTAGTCTTAACTCTTCAAGTAAATACATGCTTAATGCTCACCACCAGTCCTTGTGTCATCTATCCAGTCATTCTGCTTGTCTTGCTCGTTTGTTAGTAGATTCTTCTGGAAGGGCTTGTGAGACTAGTATACCCTGAGTTTTCGTATGCTGACAACAGTTTATCTGCAGGCTTTTGTTTGAAAGTCTGTTTGGATAAAATGGTTGGGCCACATTTTTTTTTTTAGTATCTTAAGTATGTTCTTTTTGGCTTAAAACGTCACTGTCAATGTCGGATGATAACATGATTTTTTTTCCCTCATGAATGCCTTATTCTTTTTTGCCGGGAGCCCATGGGATTTTTTTCCCCCGATTTTTTGCCAGTGATGTTACTGCAGTATGTTTTGGTGTTGGTTGTTCTGGATCAGTATTCCCAAGTACCTGGTGTGTTCTTTCAATAGGTAGCATCAAATCTTTTTTTATTCTCAATTTCAGGAAAATTAAAGTTTTAGTAATTGTTCTGTTCCCTTGTTTAGGCTTTCTTCTTTGGGCATTGCTATTATGTATGTTGTTTTGGGTCACTTTTGCTTGGCTTCTTTTCTTTATTTTATTTTATTTTTTTTTAAGGATTTATGCTATGTTTATTTACAAACATATCTAGGATGCTGAGTTCAAGAGTTTGATCCTTTTTTCAAAGAGACTGCACATCTTAAAATGTTCCTCTTCGTATCTGTCTCACGGATTATTTTTTAAGCAGTTGGTGTCTTACTATATAGAAAGGTGCAGCAAATCCAGACCCAAAGTACAAAGTCATCATAGCTAGTAACCGCCACTTGTTTTCCGCTGAAAATGGTAAATTCTTCCCTGGACCCTCCTCATAGTGGCTCCTACGGACCACAGAGGTTGTGAACCTCCGGATGCTTTGTCCCAACATAGCGCTGTTGGAAGCCCTGCGAAAGGCACAGAAACTTAAGGTGGAAGAAATGGCGGCAGCACACCCAGCACTCCTTTCTCCACAACCTTGTTCCCCTGTGGGCAAGGACCGAAAGGGTTTTCTTTATTATTGATCTTTAAATGTTTTACCCTTTTTATCTTCTCTTCCTCTTAAGACATCCTGTTTATTTACTGTGAATGATCTTTCTAGTTTAGTCTTTTCTGAAATTAATTTTTTCCTGAGTTTTAATAACCAATTTCTGAATTTTTCTAATGTCTATTGATATCATTCATGTTTTGTGTCATTTTCCTGATGTATTTTAACTCATTTTGAGGTATTACATTTTTCATTGGTTCCCTAGGTATGTCTTTCTGGTGTGCTTTTGTTGTCTCTAGGGATTATATTTTCTCCTCATGCTCTTTTTGTCTTATGATAACTTTGTAGGGGATTTGACCTAGATTGTCTTCTGTTGCCCATGTTTACATGAAATTACTTTTCCTATTTTCGAAGGGAGATGCAGGTCAGGGTAGCTTTTCTAACTGTGTTTATTCTCTAGACCCCCTTCTTCTGTTTTTGAGTGTGAAGAAATATGGCAGCTTGCTTTCTGAGATCTGGTTCTGCCACTCTCAGCCACCTTTATCTGGACCTTCTTTTTTTTTGATCTCTGTTGTTCTTATCTTGCTCAATTTCGATTCTGTTCCCAGTAGTTTCTCCTCAGTGTGGGGCATTGGCTGATCATTTCTGAAAGTGAGAAAACGATTCAGGTTTCAGGGGCCGTTATCCAGTCGGTCCTCTGAGCTTCCCTGTTGATTATGAGGCCGAGGGTGAGGGTGTCGGGGTGGGTGTGTGTCTTAGGGGTATCAGGTGCCCTGTTGCTTCCCTCCACCTCCTGGCACAGATTCCGATACCAAACTGGTCTTGTTGCTGTTAGTAGTTTACTCCTGCTCATTTGTACCTTCTGGGGTTTGTGAGGGTACTTTTCACACCTAGTTTTGTTGTAGATGTTTACCATGGATTTTCGATATTAGTTGGTCTGGGTTGTATGTGTGTGGTGTTAGTGGTGGGGAAGGGGAAATGGGTGCTATATGAGGAAATTAAAAAACTATGTTGGGGAGTTCCCTGGTGGCCTAGTGGTTAGGATTCTGTGCTTTCACTGCCGTGGCCCGGGTTCAGTCCCTGGTCTAGGAACTGAGATTCCTGCAAGCTGTGCGGCGCGACCAAAAAAACAAACAGACTGTGTCACTGTTGTGTTATCTTGCCTGAATCTGCTGGGAGAGCCCCCAGTGGTTTTGTTTGTATGTAGTCTCATTAAATTATGAGTCTTTTGCTTTATAGCTTCTGCATTTAGCCTCATATTCACTTTATGATTAAAACAGTATATTTAGCTCTTTTGATGGGTTTTTATTTTCCTTTCTTGCTTTTAAATTTATGTATGGTGACTCTGGAATTTTATTTTGTTGTGAAGGATTTTGTTGCAAGGAATCCAGCTTTTTTTACCCCCCCTAAAATATTTAGCCAGTTTTTCCAAAATCAGCTATTGTATAATCTATGTTTTCTGTAACTGACTTAGAACGCCCCTTTGAATTTTCTTTGAATTCAGAATCTATCTGTCATCTTTATTCCAGTGGTTTGGCTGTCCATGGAAGAGGAGACACTTTTAATTATAGTAGCTTTTTTGATGATGTTGTAATAGGGCTAGTCCCCCACTTATTATGCTTTTTCAAAATCTGGTTATTTTTACATGTTTATCCTACCAAATGGACTTTAGAATAATTTTTTTCAGGTTAAAAAATTATTTTGAGATCATTGTTCAAATTTTATTACATTTATAAACTAGTTTGAGGAGAGTTGAGATTTTTAGTGTTGTCATCCTATCCCAGAATAAGCTAAACCTCCCCATTTGTTCGAGTTATTGGTTTTATGTCCCTTAATAGAATTTTGTAATTCATTTAGGTCTTTTTAAAAATAATTAATCAATTAATTTTTTTTGGCTGCGTTGGGTCTTCATTGCTGCGCTTGGGCTTTCTCTGGTTGCGGTGAGCGGGGGCTACTCTTCGTTGCGGTGCATGGGCTTCTTCTTGTGGTGGCTTCTCATGTTGCAGAGCACGGGCTCTAGGCGTGCGGGCTCAGTAGTTGTGGCGCAGGGGCTTAGTTGCTCCGCGGCATGTGGGACCTTCCCGGACCAGGGCTCGAACCCGTGTCCCCTGCATTGGCAGGCAGATTCTTAACCACTGCGCCACCAGGGAAGCCTTCTTTTAGGTCTTGCCAGTCCTTGCCAAAGTTAAATGTATTTTTAGTTACTATTGTGAGTGTTTCCTCTTATAGTATGTTTTAAGTGGTTATTATTTATAAATAAGAAAGCTCTTGTTTTGGTGGATGATTTCTGATAGCCAACTTTACTGAATTCTAATATTTTAAAAGTTTTAAAATTGATGTGTTTGTGCTTACAAGTATCCAGATATATCTGTGCACACTGTGATACATTTGTTTCTTCTATTTATACGTCTTTTAAAAAATTTTTGTCTGATTGTATTGGCTTGTACCTCTAGAATATTGTTATCCAACAATAACAGCAGTGAACATCCTTTTTGTGTGTATTCCTGAATCTAATGGGAATGATTCTGGAGTTTTTCCGTTAAGAGTTTGAAGCAGGCTTTTAAAAAAGTATGTCTTTCACAGGATTTTTTTGTGTGTGTGTGTCCTACTGATATAATGAACTACATTCTCCATTTACATTTATAGATTTCTTTTTTTTAAAAAAGAGCTATTTATTTATTTATTTATTTATTTATTTTTGGCTGTGTTGGGTCTTCGTTTCTGTGCGAGGGCTTTCCTAGTTGCGGCAAGTGGGGGCCACTCTTCATCGTGGTGCACGGGCCTCTCACTATCTTGGCCTCTCTTGTTGCGGAGCACAGGCTCCAGACGCACAGGCTCAGTAGTTGTGGCTCACGGGCCTAGTTGCTCCGCGGCATGTGGGATCTTCCCAGACCAGGGCTTGAACCCATGTGGCCTGCATTAGCAGGCAGATTCTCAACCACTGCGCCACCAGGGAAGCCTCTATAGATTTCTTAATTCCAAATCATTCATGCATTCCTGGAGTTAACATCACTTAGACTTGGTATCTTCTTTATTGTACTACTGGATTCATTGGCTAACATTTAATTAGGATTTTATTTATAAATTTGTTTTGTCCATTTTCATTGTATTCTAAGCATTTTTCAAGTTCATCAAGTTCATCTTCAATGGCACTGACTTGTATCCTGCAATCTGATTTGACTTGATGCTTATATGGCTTTGGTTTGGTAAGGTGGTCTCCTCAGTTTCTGTTTAGTTCTACCAGATCCACATTAATCTCATTTGATTTTCTTATCTCGTCTTTGATCTTGTGCGTCTTAGAAGCCACATTCTCTTTGAGTGCATTGAGAATATGAAGCAGTGTGTGTTTATAATTTTCTTTTGATTCCTAAGGTAGTCGTCCAAATTATTTTATCTGCCTTTTGCATACTATGTTTCAGCACCCTCCCCCCACCTTTCCCAGCTTGGTATCACGAGAAGGGCCCTTGCTCAGCCTGTGTAATGGGGGAGGTGGGGTCCTACTGAAGCCTGCCATTTGGTCAGTAATGGATACTTGAGAGCTCTGTGTTTAAGCATCGTTCAGTTCCTCCCTTAGGATGAGAGAGGAAAGTTGGATACCAGATGGTTTTAACCTTTATCCAGATCTACTCAGCTGCTTTGGGGGGATCGAGAAGAAGGCTGTGATCGGTGCTTGGTGTGGCTTTTACGGGGTCGGGTGAGCAGAGGCTGCTGATCTCTGAACGGATCAGTTGAGGCCTTTCGTGGCAGGAACGTACGTGGTCGGGGCTCCCCTCAGATTAGACCATTCCTTCCCTCTTACTGCTCTGACCTGCTGAGGCTGACCAGGTGCCTGGGAAAATCAGAATGAGCCTCCCCTTTAACTTCACCTTCCCTACCATTCTGAGGAGTGGGAATGGCTCTAACTCTGGGGGCTTCCTGCTTTATCTGGGGCTCACCTTCTGTAATTCCCTTTCTTCAAGTTAAGGGTTTTGGTGACATTCTGATATTCTTCAGAACTCTCATTTCATACTATCTTTGCTTTCTCACATTCAGAGAGAATTGTATCCCATTTCATTGTTCTCCTTCAGTTTGGTTTCAGGTTTTTTTTTAAATTAATTAATTAATTAATTTTTGGCTGTGTTGGGTCTTCGTTTCTGTGCGAGGGCTTTCTCTAGTTGTGGCAAGTGGGGGCCACTCTTCATCGCGGTGCGCGAACCTCTCACTATCGTGGCCTCTCTTGTTGCGGAGCACAGGCTCCAGACGCTCAGGCTCAGTAGTTGTGGCTCACGGGCCTAGCTGCTCCGTGGCATGTGGGATCTTCCCAGACCAGGGCTCGTACCCGTGTCCCCTGCATTAGCAGGCAGACTCTCAACCACCGTGCCACCAGGGAAGCCCCTGGTTTCAGGTTTTATTTATTATACATGGTATGTAGCCTTCAACATTCATAGAATGGGTTTGTGGCTTTTTTTTTTTTTTTAATTTAATTTATTTATTTAATTTATTTATTTTTGGCTGTGTTGGGTCTTCGTTGCTGCGCGCGGGCTTTCTCTAGTTGCGGCGAGCGGGAGCTACTCTTCCTTGTGGTGCGTGGGCTTCTCATTGCGGTGGCTTCTCTTGTTGCGGAGCATGGGCTCGCGGCACGTGGGCTCAGTAGTTGTGGCTCATGGGCTCTAAAGCGCAGGCTCAGTAGTTGTGGTGCACGGATTTAGTTGCTCTGCGGCATGTGGGATCTTCCCGGACCAGGGCTCGAACCCGTGTCCCCTGCATTGGCAGGCGGGTTCTTAACCACTGTGCCACCAGGGAAGTCCCTGTGGCTATTTCTATAGTGTATTAAAACTCTCCCCCAGGAGAAAGTTCTACCCAAGTGTAGCAGTGGACTGAGCCAATCAGAATCTTAACTTTTGGAGGATATATGGAAAATCAGGCAGGTAGCAGCCTGTATGTCCAGAGAAATTCTGTGATATAGAGTGGGGCTAAAATTATAACAAAATAGCATTCATTGGTTTCTAAGTAAAGAAAAGGTGTGAGGAATTGGGGATAAGGCTGCCAGCTAGTGGAGGGAGGAGAAGCGGGTCTGCAGAAACAGACCCACAAACAGCAGTGAAGTCCTGCCAGTGGGGAGCACTGAGTGTCAACCCATGAGCCCCCGAGTTCCTCCCATCGAGGCCTGGTCATATGCTGAGTTCTGTTCTGGGATTTTTGTGAGATGCCGTCTTGCTTTCTTCCCTTGGGCTACTCCAGTTTGGCGTCTGCATCTGAAAACCAAAACAGCCTAAAATAAAGTAGATGCTTTTTATTTCACTCTGTGAAATAAGATCCCAGATCATCCAGGTATTTGGGGGGAGGGAGTGGTGAATGGGTAGGGATTTTAGGAAAAATGAAGAATGTATTCATTGTGAAGAATGAGAGAAAAAAACTGACAAGGAAACAGTTGCCAAGTAGCATCCAGAGTCCAGTTGAGGCCGGAAGCCGTGAATTTATAGCAAATCACTATGTGTAGTTGTGAGATTTTTCTTTAGGAGTAAGCATGTAGGCGCCAAGAGGCTGGCTGGTTGGAAGGATACTGGATTAGACGGGGCGAGGGAGCTGTGCGCCTCTGGGCTGGAGGGCGATTGTTGTCCTCTACTGCGGGGTCTAATCTAAACAGACAGAGACGGGAAGGAAACACGGGTGGGGATTCTGAAGCGGAGAAAATTGCCAGTTGCCTAGGGATTGGAGGGCCTGTTGAAATTGAAGCAGCAGAACCAGGAGGAAGGGGCGTAAGCTCCAGAAGGTCAGGAGGTTGTAAGGAAGGCATGAGATGTTTGATTTTGAGATCTCAGAGGTGGAGTGGGTTTGGATTGTGTCAGATCCTGGGTGTGGCCATGGAAGAAGAGTGGTTGACTTGACTTCTTTTGCCTTTGTCCCTCTCACCCATTCAGGTAATCACCATTTCTTAGCTTGATGGTTTAAAAGGTTATTCTGTAGATGCAGAACTAAGCAAACAAAAAACCAAGTAGTAAACAGTGTTTATTTTTTTAAAATTACTTAAAAAAGGTTGTTTATAGAGACGTGGATTTACATAACTTGGCGACAACATTTTAAAAATGTACAGGCTATTTCATATTATTGCACTTACTCTTTAATAATATATAAGGCATTTTATTTTACATAAATAAAGGATAATGTATAATATCATACAACAGGTGTGGTGCCAACTAAAAGTCAACCCTAAAATTAAATGAGCTGTGTATGGGATGATAGAAATGAAACCCAGCCTACTTCAACCTTCACGGTATATATCCTTGCAACTACGATTTACATGTTATAACACAGTTACCATCATAGCTTATTGTGGATGACGGACCAGTTAAAAAACCAAAACAATGGAAGTTTTAGTAGGACAATACCATTAGTGTTCATGTCAGGAAGTTTGGGAATTTATTAGAGTAATTAGAAGTACTAGTCATGCCTTGAACACTGACGACAAATAAATAGCTTTCTATCTTAGGGTCAAAGTTTAGCTTTTGCTTCCTCCCTTAAATTCCAATTGTCGAATTCCAAGGGAACCCTTCTGGCAGGGTCCACTGGAAATGGCTGATGACTTGAATATAGTTCAGTGACCAGAGGGCTACCCTTGCACTCTTCAGATAAGAGGATTAGGAACTCTTAGAAGGAGACCAATTCCGCTGCTTCAGAAACTCCTGTCACACAGGACTGTGCATTTCTATGTAGGCACAGCTGGAAGAGTGGAGGCAAAAAATCGTTTTCAGTGTTGACTTCAAAGAGTCTCTCATCATTTAGGCAAGAAAGCAGAAGCCACAAAGCTGACCCCAGAGACTTAAAAACAATCTAGCATGCACCTTGCACTGACTTCCTATAGTATCCTACTTGGAACTGTAGTAGTGAAAAGTAGAAGCTAAATTAATCAGGTCTTTCTAGCTAACTCCTGAACTACATTTTCTTTTGTGTAACCTGTTTAAAAATGAGAAATCTGGGCTCACACCAGCCAGATATTTCACTCCCATCTGAGAACCTCTCTGGGCCAGCTCCACAGAGGTTTACTGGGATTAGTCACTCAGAAATAGGTTAATTAAAGAAATCGCCGACATAAAACCTTAGCGTCACCATGCACGCAGGTATGCAACCTCACCCGTATTCCCAGGACTCAGCTGGCCTGCACCACTGAGGAAGTGGCTTGTAACTACGCAGTTCTGCTCGTTTACCTTGAAAGACTGACTCACCCTCGTTTTCCACCTTCTTATTATGTTTTGGTAAATGAAGCTGATGAGGATTTGAGTTTTAAGAAAAGAAGGTACAGTACGAGGGAGAAGAGCCAGCTTTGTGACGAGGAACAGCACACGGGATGGGAACAGTTACTGCGAAGAAGCTTGTGCTTCGGAAGGAGGGCAGCTGGGACGAGTGTCACAAGCAAGCGTGAGTCACAGCAGTGTTCTGCTGGGAAACATTTTTGGCAAAAGGAAGAATTTGCAAAACAGGAAAACAAAAAGAGCAGAACTTCAGTCACTGCAGACCTATGCCATTACACCCAGGTCAGGAAAATAGATCCAGTGCTTAGAAATGTTACATTTCTTAAGCTTGTTGAGAAGAGAAAGGGGGAAAAAAATCAGCCAAACAAAAGAAAGTCCCCTAAAAGGATTATTTTAAGTTCCTCTATTTGGATTATAAATCCAAGGACACTAAAAAGATAATTCATTTCTAAAACTTTAGTTTAAATTCGTGGTTGGATCTATAAAATATAGAAATGGAAACTCAGTGACAATGATATTTTTGCCTGCTCTTTTGTTGACCAGTCTTGAATTCAAATATTTATTCAAGACAAGTTCCAAACTAGATGCAAGGTGCTTTCAGAGCTGGAACTTTCTGCTCATTCTAAGCAGCAAAGTTCACAGCTACTTAGTACAGTTTATCAGAACTGCATTCCCGTAAAATTGCCTTATGACGTACGCTTTTAGATCATGATCAACACTTCACGGTGATCAATAACCACCGAGTTAGTTAAACTATGCAGCCATACGTTGCACATTACACTCACTAAAAATACCACTTTCTGTATTTTGCTTTTTCATTTTTGGATAATTCCTGAGCTCAGCCTAACCATTAGGTCATAATTGATTTTCTTTTTTCAAGTCTCATTTTCTTTTCAGAATAACATACAGACCCTACAGCTCCTTCCACTGAATGTGCCTAAAAGCATTCTGTCATTTACTTACTTACTTACAAAATTATATAAAACTATAGTCCTTTTTAGTTGTGACACTTGTGTTGCCCCTCAGACTTTGTTAGCTCCCCAGTTGCCAGGATTGAGTGTGTTGGGAGAGGTGGCTAGAAGGATACGGAGGTGTCACTAAATGTTTCAAGTGAAGAAGGGCATGCCGCATCTTGTGTCCCTATCAGGAAACACAGAAGGTGTCGGGACAGGCACTGGAACAGAATGAACCCTCCTGGCCTAGGTGATCCAGGCAGAAGGTTTCTGAGTTCAGCTCCATTGCTGCTGCTTCATGTGTAAGTAAAAAACTGGAGAGTTGTTTGTTTTATCGTCCTTGCCACACCAGTGCTTCTGCGTTGTTTCAGGAACCCATTGTTTAATGAAGTCATTCTGATTTGCTAAAGAAAGAAGGGAACTGAGAAAAGGAGATTCTGATTAATAAAAAATGTAACAAGCGCAATTAGTGTCACTACCAGTGCTTGTTGCATGAAGAATTCCTGTGCTTTCTAATTACTAACTGCACAGGTCCCTCTGGGACAGACTTCATAATATTCCAGGCATCGAAGTGCATGAGCCCAACCAGGGATTTCCCATTAATGGCAAGAACTTCATCTCCAGCTTCTATTGTTCCAGCTTGCTCAGCTGCACCACCTGAGAGAATAAATACAGAGTAATAGTTTGGTACTTTCATAATATCCAGAATAAATTCCAGGTAAATGAAAAACTTACTTAAGTGAGAAATATCTCTAAACCATGTGCCTGTATTCTTCAGAGAGGGAAATTTTTCTTAAACAAGACACACAAAGCAAATACCCATAAAAAGAAATTTGACTACATAAAAAATTCAAATCTGTAACCCCTCTTTCCCCAAAGCATAAGCAACTGACTATGGGAAGATATTTTGATTGTATTTAGTCAACAAATAAAATGAAACATTAGGGTTAATATCTAGCCAAGCTAAAGAACTCCAAATCAATAAAGAACACACCAAAAAAATCCAAATGACCAATAAAACAAGTTCGACTTCTACTCGTTAACAAATATAGTCTGATATACCCACATGCTGAGAATGTGATTACCGGCTCAGCAATGACTGTGGAGATTACTTAAATTATTACTTACACAAAATTTAACAGATTTCTAGACTATAGCTCTGGGTATGTTAGAGCAAGTTTATGAGCTTTTCTATTTACTTTCTTGCACATGCGCATCTAAAACAATCGTATTGAAGGAATGCACACTGGCTGTGCAGGTGAAAGGACATTAAAAGAGAAAAATTCCCAAGTTTGAAAATAATTTCCTCAGAAATATTTAATTAGATCTCAAAACACTGAGCAGATAAATCTACTTCATTCTAAATTCCTGAAAATCACTGTTAAATATTATTTGATATCAATACACATGTAATTATAGTTGATTATAAAGATTGACAAAAAAATATAGCTGGAAGAAAGTGAGTTCAAATGCAACCCACTCAAGGACAAAAACATATTATGTTGTTAATGACAGAGGCAGATGCTGTCATCGGAAAAGAGGTGAGCCTTCACCGTTACCGGTCCTACAGTGGGAGCAAAGAGACTGATTTAGTCCCCGTCATTGCTTTCTCAAGATACACATTTTTGGATGTACCAAAGCACTGTTGTCTGACATGCCCAATTATACTGCGTTAGCATATTTCCCGATCTAGGAATATTACCTAAAGGCCTCAAGCAGGTTATGTGAAACGAAAGAATTTTCTGAGTGTTCATCTGGGTCTGAGGACGTGGGCTTCCAACCAACCCAAACAGGAGGCTGTGAGTGAGGGGAAAGCACGTTGAATACCTGCAGGCAGTCAGACTGGCTTAGGTTCAAGTCTGCGACTTCAAGCAAGTTACAGGTTTCCCGAAACCTCAGTTTTCTCATCTGCAAAATGGTGTTAGCCTGTCTCGTTCCCTCACTAGGTTATTACAGGGATCTAATGAGATGAAGCAGATGAAAGTCCTTGATGAACCACTCAGTACTGTTCAGACCAAAGGTAGTGCCAACTTTTGGACTTCTTATACACGAGAGAGAAATAAACTTTTCTTTAAACCATTGTTATTTGGGGTTTTCTATTACATGGGGCCAAAGAGAATCCTAACTAATTTGATCAGGCTATGTCTCTCTCCATTTATTGAGGTTTTAAGAAAAATGTAGAACACTTTTATCTTTTTTCCAAAAAGGTCTTGCATAGTTTTCCTGTGACACACTCTTAGGTTCCTTACGGTCGTTACTGTGAATTGGTATCATACAGTACTGAATCTGCGATTAGCCTGTTTTCCCCCGTTCAGCCCTGTTTTTGAGCTGGTCCCGGTTAATGGATATAGCTCTAACTTGCTTCTTGAATTGCTATATAGTTTTCCTTTCTATGGATGTAATATATTTTACTCATCATTTTGCTACAGATAGAAATGTAAACTGTTTTATAGCTTCCATTTTAGCAAGCACTGCCAGATTTTTCCCCCGAGAGAGGAACCATTGTATATACTTCCGCCAGAAAGTAGGAGTGTTCTCCTTTCCCTACATCTTGCCAACACATCATATTATGAGATTTCTTATTTATGGCCAACCTGATTTTAAAACGATGATTCCCAATAGTTATAATTTTCACCCAATAACTAATACAAGTTTGAGTGACCTTCCCTATATTTCTTGACCATTTAGGTTTTAACTTTTTCTATTTTCTATTCATTTCCTTTACCCAGATTTTCTCTTTATTTAGTATTTTTCTTTTTTTCTCAGCCACGCTGTGTGGCTTGTGGGATCTTAGTTCACTGACCAGGGATCAAACCCGTGCCCCCTGCAGTGGAAGCGTGGAGTCCTAACCACTGGACCGCCAGGGAAGTCCCATGTATTTTTCTTATTGAATTATAGTTCTTTATATATTCTGGAATTAGCCTTTTGTTGATTAAATACATTGTAAATATCTTCTAGTCAGTCACTTAGATTTTGTTTATGGTATAATTTTTTGCCATATAGAAGTTAAACATTTTACATATGTATTCTTTCACGATGTGTTTTTGTGAAATTTTTTGCCATACAGAAGTTAAACATTTTACATATATATATTCTTTCATGATGTGTATTGTGTTATAAAACCCTCCCTATAGGGTTTTAAAATAATGGTTATTGCTGATATATAGGAGATTCTATTGATTTTTTTTTTTTTTTGTATGTTGATTGTGAATTCAGCGATCTTGGTGAGCTATTTATATTGGCTTGACATTTGATTCTCTTAGATTTTTTCAGTCAGGAAGAACATACAATTTGCCAATAATGACGAATTGTATTCCTATATTTCCAATCTTTATACCTCTTATCTTTTTCTTATCTTATTGTATTAACTGATATTCTTGGTAAAATGATACAGAAACATCTTTAAAAGCAGCCCAAACATAGTAAAAACAAAAAAATTTTTAAAGTGTTAAAAATTTTTTTAAAAAGCAGCCCAGATATTAGTAGTGACAGTGTTCTACCTGGATGGCTGCCGCTTCACACAAGAGGTTACAAGTAACTGTTTACTGCATTTTTTTCATCAGTAAAATCCCTGACCTTCCAGAGAGCTTTAGGGAAATATGATATTTAACTCACTTATTACTCAAAGAATTTTTCTGTATTAGATTGATGCAAGAAATTGAAGATTGCTATATTGCTTTTGGTGTTTGAGCTAAAAGGCACAGGAAACCAAGATAAACAGAAAACCTGTACCTGTACTTAAATTTGTAAGTATGAAATAAAGGTAAGATGATGAAATCTTTGGGCAGAGCTCTAAGCCTCTACAAAGAAACTAGATTTACCAGTCTCCAAAGAGTGAAGGAGAGGGATCTGTATAATATTCAGAAATCCTTGAATGCCTTTTCCCAAGAGTAAATCTGCAGGCCTGCACACAAGGGCACTGGAAATGCTCATCTGTGGAACAGGTGCTTCTTTGTATCAATTCTTCCTCTCTATCCATTTATATAGTTTCATGGATTTCTAGCCAGATGCTAGGGACAAAGGCCAGGAAGTCACCCAGGACATTGTCCTTGATCTGCTGGAAGGAGATCTGGGGGATGCTCATCTCCCCTGGGGCTGCTTCTCCACTTCAGTGCTGCAGATTCCATGGGATTCCTGGGCCTAGCCTCCCAGTCTCCACCTGGGCTGCTGCTTTAGCCACCTTCAGCTTCTGGCTGTTTGGCTCACAGGCCAGAAAATCCTTTCTAAGCTGTGAGCTTCTTGGCCTGCGGAGGCTGCGTGCCCTGTGGCTGATCACAGTGGCGGTGACTCCGGCACCCTTCACTGTGTGTCCTAAACACCTCCATCTTGCTGTTTTAGGCTCAGTCCTCTGAAGGTTAGTCTGTTTTCTGGCATTCATGCTGCCAGTCTGACTACTGCCTTTGTGAGCAAGCTGCAAACTTTCTGTGTGTTTTTTTTTTTTTAATTAATTTTTATTTATTTATTATTTATTTTTGGCTGTGTTGGGTCCTCGTTTCTGTGCTAGGGCTTTCTCTAGTTGTGGCAAGCGGGGGCCACTCTTCATCGCGGTGCGCGGGCCTCTCATTATCGCGGCGTCTCTTGCTAAGGAGCACAGGCTCCAGACGCGCAGGCTCAGTAGTTGCGGCTCACGGGCCTAGTTGCTCCGTGGCACGTGGGATCTTCCCAGACCAGGGCTCGAACCCGTGTCCCCTGCATTAGCAGGCAGATTCTCAACCACTGCGCCACCAGGGAAGCCCTCTGTGTGCTTTTTAAGTTCTTTATGTTTTGAAACTTTGTGATACATCAAGGTTTGGGTTTCTATAAAATTCATCCTGTTTTGCCCTTGATGAGAATTTTCAGCCTGAATACTCCTATTGTTTTTCAATAGTCATGACTTCTCCAAATATTTCCTTTCTCGCGTTTTTTTTTTTTTTTCTTTCTTTTTCTGGCCCTCCTCAATATTTCCTCCTCGTCGCTCATCACCCTTTTGTAATTTTTATCTCTTTTTTCCCTTGTGCTGCAGTTTTTATGGTTTCTTCTTTCTTGATTTTTATAAATTCTCTCTTTGTAAGGATTTAGTATACTTTTTAATTCTATTTATTAATTTAAAAATATATTTGACTGCCTTTTTGCTAATGGGCTTCCCTGTGTGTGTCTGTTTTAACATATCTATCTGCCTGTTTCTTTTGAATACCCTCTTGCCTTGTTTCATGGCTAATATTCCTGCCTTAATTTTTTAATGGACTTTCTTGTTTATTGTGTCTGTTGGCGATTTCCTCATGTACTTTGTACACTTTGTTTTAGAGCTCTTGCTTAAGAGTGCTCTTATAGTCAAACAAACAGTTTCATGCTTGCCTTAACTTGCCTTTCTGTGTTCTACTGCTGTCCAGTTAACATGTATAGGGTTTTCCCTTTACCCTGGTACCGTGAGTCTAGATGTCACACACAGCAGAGGCCTGGCTCCTGATTTATGCCTGTCCTCTGCTTGCCCCAGGGACCGTGAGCAAACAGCCTGTTTCTGGCTGCCACCCATTTACAGTTTTGAGTGTGTGCTAGACTGGAAGAAAGTAGACGGGAGCTGTAGATATCACTGGACTAGTTGGCAGATACGAAATCTCTTTATACACTTGAATAATTCATTTTATGATATTGGACAGTTCCCAAAAATCTCTTCAGCTGAATTATATTAACAATATCAGTATATATGTGTATGTTTTAATACTAACAATATCAGTATAAATATATATTGAATATATGAAACAGTATTATAGTATATAAAATATTACATATAATAGGATATATAATCAGCATATATGTATATATATAAATATATCATTAGTATAATTATATTGTTAATATAACTGCTCAGCTCAGGGACCTGAAGAGATAATTTTGAGAACTGTCCAAGATCATAAAATGCACTATTTAAGTTCAT
This sequence comes from Balaenoptera physalus, assembly GCF_965194825.1. Taxonomy (NCBI): domain Eukaryota; kingdom Metazoa; phylum Chordata; class Mammalia; order Artiodactyla; family Balaenopteridae; genus Balaenoptera; species Balaenoptera physalus. The sequence continues at coordinate 150,803,816 of NC_138890.1, forward strand.
GAAGAGACCTCATAGCTACCAACTATTTCAATGATATCTGCTGCTCCCATATTACTTTCTTGAAATCCAGTATTTGCAATTTTAAGTGAATGTGACCTTGACCAATGTTAAGTACCCTTGACTGGCAATTCTGATGGCATTACTTAGCTTGCTGTGTTCACATCCGTAACAGCTAACTGTAAGTAAGAACACGAAGACAGGAGCATGGAGTTAGGGCATACAGTATTGAGGTTGGGGGCACAGACTCTGGAGCCTGGCTTCAAGCCTGATTCTGCCACTTAATCTGTGTGACCTTAGGTGCCTGCATAACTCCCCTGTGGCTCAGTTTCTTCTTTTGTAAGACAGGGATGATGATAATAGTACCCATCCTAGAGAACTGTCATGTGGATGACATGAGTTAAAACGTGTAAAATGCTCACAACAGGGCTGACACACCATAAACCCTGTATGTCACACAGCATTAAACACATTGCAGATTTTTAAAAACAAATTTGATTTCCAAATGGAAGGCACTGACATACACAGAAAACTGGTACTAGGCAGCAGACTGGGGTTTCTAGAACATTACCTTTGTACACTCTTTTAATGAACAGGGGCCCATCTCCAGACATAGACGATTTCCCTCCATCCAGACTCAGTCCCAGCCCAGCCGAGGTCTTCAGCACTTCAACACACAGAGCCTCGTGTGCACCTGTGCTTCTCCCTGCAGCGACAGTGTTCGTAAAGATGATGACTGACAGGGAAGTGCAGCCCCTCCTGCCCGGTGCCCCCAGGTGTGTTCCCCGGGCACCCTCGAGTCCCGTCCACCTTGAAGTGCTGATAACGACATCTGAGACCAACTTCAGGGTTGCTCTCCCAAATCTAGAGCTGTGTTCCTGCTGTCCCTTGCCCCCCTAAGCACTCTCTGCAAGCACGGAGAAGGCATTTATGCCCAAGCAGAAATCCCCGGAAGCCAAACTGCTCTTGTCAACCCCAGATAGTCGGTGCACATCTCAGTGGAGACTGAAGTCACGCTGGGGGAATCAGATTTGATTTCCTGCCAACCTTGGCAGCCGCCGGCAGCAGAGCGTCACAGCCTGGTACTGACAACCTGCAACACCCAAATGCCAGGCCTCACATGAGACGTGGAGCTTCCTTCCTTCCCCTTCTGCTCCTGTGAGGGGTACCCCTGCCTCTGGTTGTCTGTCTGCATCACACACTAGCTGCCTTCATTGCCATCTCCTGGCTCCACTGTGGGGAGAGCGTTTCCTTGGCGATGCCTGCTTCATAGCAACGAGCCTGCGCCTACTTTGTGGGCTAGTGTGGAGAGGCTGGGCTGAGGTCTATCTTGGGGGTCTGAGTAGGGATTGTAAACTTGCCTTTTGTTTCCCTTACTTGCTCGCTGTGTCAGTGAAGGATGTCTGAGTCGAGTGGAAAGGGCACTTGATTGCTTGGGAGGCAGGGGAAGGACCACAAACAGATTAAACTGTCCACTTGGGGTTGAGGCCAAGCCAGAACCACTGCCTTTGAATGTAATGGCCAGTCCATTCTTGTGGTTTAGAGAAGGCCACTCCACATGGTCTGAAAGAAACTTACTAGCAGTGGGAGCAGCACCGTTTTTCAGTAGGTCATTTAACTTGCAGTTAAACAGGAAAACGGGCCCATACTGGACTCACCTGGGGAACCTTAAGGAGACATGGTGCTGGTCCCCCATCCCACCACCCACACCCCTCAGAGTTTGACTTAATTGAGCTGGGGGATTTCCTGGGGATCAGGATTTTTTAAAAGCTTCCCAGGTGCCTCTGACAGCAAGCCTACTGCATCAGGCCCCAAGTGGGCTGCTCAGTGCATGTTAAGGCATAATTGCATAGGATCTGGTAGAGCCCCGGGCAGGGGGATCTTAAGGAATAGGAATACGAAGAAATAAGTTTAAGCCCTGAATGTGCTTGCAATTTGATAACTTTGTAGAGGTTGGTTCAAGGCCAGATGCCTTGAAGGTGCCACCGGAACACTTAATGATTATAAATTTCGGGACAGTCTTCCATATCTGAGTTCCTGAGTCTTAAAAGCTCCGAAAGCTGTTAGGACTAAGTGCCCAGTGGTTTCCTTTGACAGGTTACGTTTCCAGGATCCCATTGAAAATACACCAAACAGGGAATTCCCTGGCGGTCCTGTGGTTAAGACTCAGTGCTTTCACTGCCAGGGCCTGGGTTCAATCCCTGGTCGGGGAACTAAGATCCCACAAGCCGCGTGGCCAAAAAAAAAAAAAAAAAAAAGAAAAGAAGAAAAAAAAAAACAAACAGTTGAGACAGTGCAAGGGCAAAGGTGAGCATGACAAGGTCTGATAAATAAGGTATTTCCCTGTACTGGGAAGGGCTTTAGCTTTCTAGAAGAATGAGAGCAAGACAACTGAGCAGAGGGAAGACCAAGAACACCCCCAACACTGTGGAGGCATCTGGACAAGAAGAGGTTCTCATTTGTTCAGTGGAATCAGTGCCATTCTCAGCAAAGTCATTACAAATAGCTCAGGCCCCTGCTGGTTGTTGAACTGGTACCTTACCTGTTCCAGGCTCCAGGGGGCTGGTCTTTCTGGACAGCAAGCCCTTCCCATTGGCCATGGGAGGCTCCTGCCTGAGGGAGGGCCTGGGCCGATCACTCCCTTTCTTGATGACCACGAGGACATCTTTGTGCAGCTGTGCCTGGTGCAGAACCTTCAGGACCTCCCCGTGGGCTAAGCCAGCCAATGAGGCGCCATTGACGGACAGAAGGAAATCCCCTCGGCTCACGGTCCCTTCCTGAGAAGCTGCCCCCTGAGAAAACACCCTGTGGATCTGGGACAGGAGAGGACAAAAGCCAAGTTCATTTATGACCTCCAGTAAAAGCAAAAGAAGGGCAAATTTGTAGTAAAGGAGCTATCTAATGGCAAGTTTTCCAAATCATACAAACACTTAGTTTATCAAAAACATTCCGTGTGAGGAATGGGATTAAAAATGTCAGTAGCAGCACCTCAACACATTTTTACTCTATTCATGCTAGCATCTCAAATGTGTCTGGCACTCCACGGGGCCATAAGAGTAGAAAGATGAACAGGACCTGGCTTCGTCCAAGGAAGGTGGCCTCCCTAGTGATTTCAGAGGCCTTTGAATGATATAAAATTTTAAGTTTTTGATCTTGAGAAAGAAGTGATTTATAAGCAAATGCAAGTTTTGGTCCGTTAGTTCTAATGTCCTTCCAATGCTTAAACCAGTAAAATGTTTAGGTGAATATGAGGATATAGACAACTGTGTTTATACGTATCATCATCTTAAAGGTCACTCGCTATGTGTTAAAAGTGCGTCTCCCAATGCAAATCAAAACTACAACGAGGTATCACCTCACACCAGTCAGAATGGCCATCACCAAAAAATCTACAAACAATAAATGCTGGAGAGGGTGTGGAGAAAAGGGAACCCTCTTGCACTGTTGGTGGGAATGTAAATTGATACAGCCACTATGGAGAACAGTATGGAGGTTCCTTAAAGAACTAAAAATAGAATTACCATATGATCCAGCAATCCCACTACTGGGCATATACCCGGAGAAAACCATAATTCAAAAAGAGTCATGTACCACAATGTTCACTGCAGCTCTATTTACAATAGCCAGGACATGGAAGCAACCTAAGTGTCCATCAACAGATGAATGCATGAAGAAGATGTGGCACATATATACAATGGAATATTACCCAGCCATAAAAAGAAACGAAATTGAGTTATTTGTAGTGAGGTGGATGGACCTAGAGTGTGTCATACAATGTGAATTAAGTCAGAAAGAGAAAAACAAATACCGTATGCTAACACATATATATATGGACTCTAAAAAAAAAAAAAAAAATGGTTCTGAAGAACCTAGGGGCAGGACAGGAATAAAGATGGAGACATAGAAAATGGGCTTGAGGACACAGGGAGGGGGAAGGGTAAGCTGGGACGAACTGAGATAGTGACATGGACATATATATATACTACCAAATGTAAAATAGATAGCTAGGGGGAAGCAGCTGCATAGCACAGGGAGGTCAGCTCGGTGCTTTGTGACCACCTAAGAGGGGTGGGATAGGGAGGGTGGGAGGGAGATGCAAGAGGGAGGAGATATGGGAACATATGTATAACTGATTCACTTTGTTATAAAGCAGAAACGAACACACCATTGTAAAGCAATTATACTCCAATAAAGATGTTAAAAAAAAAAAACACTGTGTCTCTTTGTCAATGATAACGTTATGTACTACTTTCCCCACTTTTCTGTTTGTTTTAGTGGCAGGGAACAGACACCAGCATTCTTTGAACCCACTGACATGACTTCTGTCCTGATCAAATTCTGAGGCTGCTTCGGGAGTGACTCTTCCGACAGCATCTCGACATTGTCACTTACCACAATTGATTTTGGCTCCACATCTGTCCCTCCTGCCACACTGAATCCCAGACCTGAGCCTTCTTTTTTATTCAAGACTATGAAGTAAATATCTTCTTCATTCTAGTGAAAAGAAACAGAAACAAGTATATTCCTTGTGCCAGAGTAAGGAAGTTCTGATGTCAGTCCTCCCGCAGTATTGCAGAGCTTGTCACCACTAGCCCCAGTGGTTCTTTAGGCACTTCCACACAATACTGGAAGCAGAGGGGCCATCTTGAATATCCTGCATTCCTCCTGGGTGGTGCTTATGTGGAGTTTTGAGGGTCCATCCTGCAGCTATAGAACCACCAAGAAGGTCATATGAACCAGGATAGTGGCAGGGACGCGGGGCACTTTAGAAGTCATTCTCGGCACCAGACTGTGTGTTCCCAAATCTGATCATAGCACATAATTCAATCATGAAGAGACTTTACAATTTTCTAAGCCTGCAATTGAGCAAAGCCCATGTTGTCAGCAGGAGAGAGAAGTATAGGTGCCAAGAGATAGGACAAGAGCACATTGAGGCCGTTAAGTTTTACATCCCACCTTCCACCATGTTCAGCTTATTGGATTTTCGGTGCAATTAATGAACTGGTAGTCATAAAACACAAAGTATGCTGAAAAATAGTACATTAAAACAACTTGTCAACTCATATTGAGACTAGAACATTCTTAGTAGGGTCCTAGGGTTAAGTAATAAAAGACTGTCCTGTGTTCCAAGCATCAATCAAAAGATTGATGCTTGGAATAAAAGCATTTAACTAAATGCTTAAAAAGATTTTAAAATTAAAAAACAGCTGGGCTAATTATTCTGAATTTGGACTTCCTTCACACACACGCTAGATAAGATTCAGCATAATTTTAAAGACCTGCATTGCTAGGTTTCCCATGAAGTGATTTATAATCCATCAATTCAAGGTGTTCTCAAACATGGTGATAGAAAAAGAATCTAATAATAACTCTCCAGGATTGCTTTGACAGAGAAAGTGAAAATGTTGGAAGAGAAAACCACCTCTGTATTGTGCTGGGGAAAGAAACCAACATTTAAAATAAACAGTGTTTAGTCCTATTAAGTCCTAAAGAGTAATCCCAAGCATTTTACACCTCTCTAAAGAAGTTCATTCAAACCAAAGCTCCATGTGCTAACACTAGAATATCGTGCAGAACTTTGGGGGGCTGGGATTTTGACTTCATGGGCAAGTCCAAGTGCATATATGCTCAGACACTGTTCACTGGAGAGAAGAATGATGACTACGCTTTCTCACAAAAACAGGAACATGTGGTCTGGGAAATGATCTCAGATATTTAAATGCCTTACTGGAGCAAAGACAGTATTTGAAAATGAGAATCTCCTGCATTCTAGGACATATCACCAAAATTCTAATTTATTCAAATTCTTTTTCCAGTTGTGTTTGAGGATACAAGTCATCTAGAGGCTGATTGCCAGGCCAAGTGTTGCCTCTTTGAGAAACTTGATTAGCACAGCATCAGGGAAGCTAGAAGCACCTCAAGAGCTCTCCAAGGTTTGGGTGTGTTGAAGTCACAAGACCAGGGCTGTTTCCTGACTCTCTCTAATCTCTCACAGCACCTCCAGAGGTCACAGGAAGTCACTGTGTGCAGGGCCATTTTCAACACCTACAGACCATACTCTTTGGAAAAAAGCAAGGCAGGAAACTTCTGAAGATGGCAGAGAGAGGAGATCTCTACTCACAGCTCCTCACTGAAATTAACTGAAGACAATTAGAAAAAGATAAAAGCAAGCTGCATTCTGATCAAAGGAGGAATAATCTTCAACACCTGCTGGTGGTGAATATGGAACCAGGCTGAGGGGGTGAGGGAGGCCCAGAAGATGACCCCAGGGTGGCGCTCAGCGCCCCGTTCACACAAAAAGTCTCTGCTTTGTCTGTGGTCCCTGACAGTGTGCCTCTCACTTGTGAGGCTGGTTGAGACTTTTTGGTTTTCACCTCATGTCTAACACCGTAAAATGTCTGGAGCAAAGAGCCTGGCAAAGTGTGAACCCACTGAGCCACCTTGACTCAAAATCCCAGAGTAAGGTTTTCATGCTTTGTAACAGAAGGAGGAAGGGAGAGGATGAAATAGTCCCTCGTCCTGAAAGTAAAAAACGCAGTATGTCTCAAGGTGTTTCCTAACTTTACAGACCCAAACCAGGGGCCGAGAATCCAAAGGCAGTGGAAGCTGAAAGGAACTGGTCTCTATTCCATCCCATCTCCTCTCCATTGTGGCTCATTCCTTATTAGATGCCAATGTCACAGCCCTGCTGGGTAATATTAGAATTTCTGGAGCAGTGTTCTCGGGTGACATCCATGACCCAGGTACATTACCACTCAAGAAAAACTGTTCATGTTTGCTTTTCTTCTCTGGACAGAAAATATTCATATATTAGGGTTCAAATCTCAGTGAACAGTTCTTAGAAATTAATGTGCTCCAGGGTTAGATATGGACCATTTCTTTTGTTATTGTTTATTGTCACATCCAATTTACTGAAAAACTTTACTTGTAATGACTAATCAGCTTCTTTGAAGCTCTTACACTTAGGGCTGGGGTAGGGCTACACAGCCGTTAAGTCTCATTTCCCCAGCAGGTGGCTCCCTTGACAGGTAGTTTATGTCCAGTTAGGTGGACAAAGGTACTTGTGCCCATTCCCCGACAGTTCCAGGATGCCTCGTCCTATTCGGAGGACTCACTGCAGACAAACCAAGTGCGGGGTGGGAGGTGGGGGTGGGTAGGGAAGATGGTAACTCGTCACTGCTGGGGAATTAAAACACCAGTCTGGCACCTAAAAATTCAAGACAAGCAAGCTACAAGCGAGACAGAAGTCAGGCTAAGCTGTAGGACTCGCTACACAGCACTCGGAGAAGGGCCCTCCCAGGCCCTCAGCCCGTGGCACACGCCTGAGCACTGAGGTGGCAGCGGTCCCATCTTTCTGTGTTTTCTGTATTTCACTCACCTCTGATTGTGCTTTCGCTTCCTGAATGAGAGCTAGGACAGTAGATTTTGACTCCACTGACGACAAAACAGACTGCAGTCTTTGCTGATCCCCCGCTGAGACCAGGAGTTGATGCAAACTAAATAATATAAATATATTTGAAGAACATTAAAGAAAAAAGCAATTTCTCCATTTTGCTAGGATGCATTTAGAATGATCTCCTTTCTACCGTATTGCAGGTATTTTCTGATTTTCACGCTCTCTTTTGGTCGTAACTCCCACTCCAAACTGCTTGAAGAGTTCTGAATGTTGAACAGGAATTTCATTCACTGCTGATAGCAGTGGGAATTCCTATGGATTTTGGGATCCCGCCAAGATGTTAGGAGACCAATGCCAGAGTTTAACAGAAAATTTCAGACATATTAAATATTCTATAGGCTCCAGTGAAATATTTTAAAACATATTAGAAATTTCCCGTTTGACTCCAGTCACCCTCAAAGGCCCCGATTCTCCCCTGAGCGTCGGCTTTCCCTGTCCAACCATCTCTCTCGCTCTCTCTCGGCACTTTTGTATAAGTGCCCTAGCCTATAGAAGCCTCTCTTTAGAGCAATATTTTGGCAAACATTTTTCCCTGCAGGCACTTTATTTTCTCAGTAATGATATTAAAACCAAAATTGGAGGCTGGAATAGAAAAAGGATGTTAGTGGAATTTATTCAGTGAAATCTAAATAAAGTCTGTTGTTTAGCTAATAGTGTTGTTCCAATGTTAACTTCTTACTTTTGACAAATGGACCGTGGTTACGTAAGATGTTAACATCAGAAGCAGCTGGGTAATGGGTACAGGGCAAGTCTGCACTATCTTTGCATAAAACCAGTCCATCAAAAAAAAAGTTTAATTACATAAAAGGGCAGGGGTGGATACTTACTTAACTGACCAACTTTTTCCGGAAGGCAGATCCTGGGTGGTCTCACCCACATCGTGGGCTGAACTGGGTGCCCTAGGCTCAGTGGCTTTAGGGCTGCTTCCCCCTGGACAGGCCCTGTCCGCCCCCTTCACGGGCCATGAAAGGGCAGTGGACCCGTTGAGGCCTCCAGCAGGGGAGCCAAGTGACCTCCGGGGGACGATTTCCAGCTCAGTTTTGAAAAGCACGGCAGTCGGCCCAGCCGAGAAGTCCTCGCTGCAGAGCTTGTCGAGGTCAGGCATGCTCAGGGCTCTCAGCTCCTGCAGCTTCGAGCGGGACAAAGGTGAAGCCTGGCTGTGACGCACCGAGGACTTGTTTCTCTTGGCGGGAGAGGCCGGGGTCACCATGGGGGTGGGGATTCCCGAAGGACCAAGTGATCTCTTTGGGTCTGAGTCAGCGCCCTTGTTACCAGCCTCCACTGGACTCTGCCGGGAGGCTGTCAGAGTCATGCTGGACGGGGACTTGGTCATCGGGGGAATGAGGGTGCTGGCTTCACCTTGAGTTTCACTGCAGGAACTCAGGCTGCGTCTCAGCAACCTCGCTGCTGGGTCACTGGAGTGGCCGAGGTTCCCAGACGCCACGCTGCCTGAAGACCGCCTCGCAATGGGAGGCTTGGAGCTTACCGACAGAAAGGGGGAGGCCCCGGACTTGGCCGTGGGCCGGTCAGAATTGGCCAGGTTCTCAAAAGACTTGATCCTCTGCTTCACAGAGAAAAATGAGGTAGATTCATGGGGCCAGTTCTGCTCAGAGTAGTAGTATCTCCTGGTGACTTTGATTTTGTCTGTGAGTAGGCAGCTTGTTTCCTGCACTGACAGGACATCCCCTTCGTCTGTTGTTGGAAGGTTCCTCGAAGTCTCCAGCAGGGGCTTTACGCTATACACGCCCTGTCCATTAACCAGGCTGAGAACGCTGCCTCTGGACGCCTTGGCCTCGAGGAGGCCCCCACTGGTGGCAGGGAGCTGGCTGTCCCGAGGGGCGCGCCCTGGGCTGTGTAGGGCATGACCCTCCCGGCCGAAATGGCTGGAGAACTGGGCCGGCATGGAGTAGGTCCTGGTTGCTGGCCTTGGCGTGAAGTAGGGATGGTCACCCAGCGCCGGGCCCACTGCCGTGCCGTTCCTGGGCATCCCCAGGGAGTCTGCCCTCTGGTCGGACTTTCCCTGGCAGGGATCTGCCGTTTTAGCCGGCAGCCGCGGGGAGGGGGAGGAGGAAGAGGAGGAGGTCTGTTTCGCCCTGCTGACAGACCGCTGCGCTTCCTGCTCCGCCGGGGAGGCCCGAGGCGTGCGTGAGGATGGATGACTTGGGGGTGCCTCCACTGACTGGTGACACAGCCCGAATTCACTCTTCTCCTGACAGTTGCTCTGGGCCAGGAACCCTCCCTGTCTGTCACTTTCAGCTGGCTTGTCACCATACGCATTCTTCGGCGTCCTTTCAGAAGAGACCTCAATGATTTTCAGCTGGTTGGTCCTTTCGAGGGGCTCACCAGCGATTATTTTGCTTCTTTTGTCGCCGGTCCCTCTGGCCTGGAAGGCTTCTGCTGCTGAGTCCATTTGGCTGGACGGGGGCTGCTCGCCCTGCCCGGTAGGGGGGACCTCCCACTTGCCGGCCGCTGTGGACACGCCACTCCTTGGTGCCATGGGACTCAGCAGCCCAGGGGACGTGGGGGGAGCCTTGCTCTCTGGACCACACTTTGGAGATCTGGGGGCAGCCGGGCAGCCTCGGTCCGGTTCTGAGTGCACAGCCGGGTGGGGCCTACTGCACGCACCTTGCTCAGGAAGGGTCTTGGGGGAGCTCAAGGGCGAAATGAACATCCTGATGCTGGTGTCGGATGCCGAGGGCTTCAGGGAGCCTGGGGTGCCCTGGGGCAGCTTGCCCTCCACACACTGCGGGGGCTGGGGGGAGGCTGCGGCACTTCTGTCCGGTTCCTCCTGGTCACCTGTGTGGAACCGGCGTGATGCCACCTTAGAAAGCATTCTGTGGGAGGTCTGGGGTGAAACAAGGGCTTTCCTGTGCTCTGTGCCTCCGGCCTTCCCCGGGTGAGCGGCTGGGGCCTCGGAACTGACTTTGCTTTTGCTTTTGATGCTCAGTCTCTTCAGCTTAGGGCCGGCTTTGGGTTTCTGACAGGTACTCAGAAGGGTTTCCATGGAGCTTTTTTTAGGCAGGTCTTTATTCTCAGGACTCAGCCGGGGCGAGGGGCCATCCGGTACGGCCACCCCCTTCCTGTGGCTGGAGCTCAGCGCCTGATCCTTGGGGTCGGGCCTTCTGGCCGGCATCGTGGGTTGGTCTGTTTCACTTTTGCTCTGCGGATGAGTCCCTTGGTTGCTTTTATTTATCTCTTTAAACCAGGCCATGATGGGCCGCCTGGAGATGGGTTTCGGCTTCGACAGCAAGTCGTCCGGGTCTTGAACTTCGGAGATGTGCAGGTTTGCCAGAGCCAGGTCTCTGTTCTCGGGGACGTACGCCCTGAAGGCGCCCCGGTTTCCAGTGGTGTGAACGTTTGTTTCCTGTTCTTCAGGCGAGGTCTTGTCCTCCAGCCAGTCATGCTCCAAACCATTCACCATGTTAGGAGAGCCGAGGGTGCCCGGGGGGCCGGGGACAGGCCTGGGGACGGGCGGAGGCTGGGCGGCTTCCCCGGGGTCCTCGGCAGCCCGTGCATCCTCGGGCGTCTCCGGCTCCTGAGAGCTCGCGTCCGAGAGAAGAGGCAGCCGTGGAGGGCCCGGGGCTGCTGGGCCCAAGGCTCCCGGCGCGGAGGAGGCGGCGTCGCCGGCGGCGTCTCCCCTCGCCCGGCTTAGGGCTCCGCGCTTCGGTGGCAGGGCTCTGGCGAAGGCAGGGCAGGCGGCGCCCTGGGCAGGAGCGAGAGCGGCGGCCGCGGGGGGATCGGGGGCGCCCTTCGCGGAACAGATTTCAACCTGCTCCTCCTCAGACTCCGTCGTGTCTCCCTTGTGAGAAGCCCCACGAGGACGAGGACAAAGACGAGGACGGGACCAGCTGTCCCTGGCAGGAGCTCGGGGGGCTTCAGTGAGCGACTCGGGGTCCGAAGATGAGTCCTCAGCATCTCCGTACATGGACGAGAGGGACGGCTCCGTGCTGTCGCCCAGGCCCGACAGCGACGTACTGTCTTCGTGTTGGCTGCTGAGGTTTCTGGAGTAGCTGCTCAGAAGGCTTTTGTTCACAGTAAAATGTCTGTCGGGGTTGATGGAATCCAAAACCGAAGGCTGGTGGGCCCACTGCGGGGAAGCGGCTGGACCGGCAGCCGCGGGCCTCCTCGGGCCGGGGGCCTGGCTCCCCGAGTCCGGCTCCGGCTCGGCCCGCGGTGGCCCCGGGGCAGCGCGCTCCCGGCTCAGCCCGCCCCCTTTCCCGGCCGGCGGAAGCCTTGCTCCGGAAGCATCCAGCTCCTCCAGGAGCCTGTCGACGTCAGTCACGGGGCTGCTCCCGCTCCCCCCGGGGCAGCCGGGCCCCGAGGCACCGCCACACCCCTCGGGGGCCTTGTCACTCGGTGACGGCAGGCAGGGGCTGGCCCGCGGCGCCCTTGCAGACCCAGAGTCTGTTCCTGGGGGCAGAGCCGACCCCCGGCAGTTTCCAGGGACGAGGGTTCCCGTGGTTCGCAGAGCCTCGCTGTGGTGACCCGGAACCCCCTGTCTCTTCTCCAGGGTCGTGAGGTCTCGTGACAGCATGGCAGTGGCCGGAGATGCCCCCTCGGCCGTGGGTCCCGCTCCGCTGTGGGCAGCGGCCTTCCTGGTGGCGCGGGGCGAGCTGGCTTCTGGGGCCGCTCCGGTCTCGCTGAGGTCAGGATAAGCTGTCGCCATCGTCCCCGGGGATGCACTGTCCTCAGACTCAGGCGCCCTGGGTGACTCTGTCTCTCCGGGGTCCTCGGGTGGCCTCACTGGCCCTGCGTGCGCTGAGGTCTCGCTGGGGTCAGGGTGCACCGCCCCCTTCTGCCCTGGGGAAAGGAGGGGGCCTGGGGAGCCGTGGGATCCTGTGTGGAGAATGTAAACAGAAGGTGGGTGGCGGGGGACATACGGGGGTGGGGGGGAAGGTGAGAAAATAGAAAACCTCTCAATTAAAAAAGTGGAAAACTGTAAACAGCCTCAATTTTTTGGTCTTTTTTAGAAAGACATCCCACAGCCTAAATGTAGGCTTGTTTTTGTCTCTAAAATTACAGAGTGCTCACATCTAACAAATACCACCAAGCTTTAGAGGCTCTAAAATAACTCAGACCGGATGGCAGAAGGAACCTCTGCTTCTGCCCTTTTTGGTTGTGTATGAAGATGGGGGACACCAGAAATCTTTCACTTGGGTTTCTGTGCACCATCTGCCCTCTGATGGCAAACCCCACAGGAGTCAGGCCGTTGTTCTGTTTGATTCTGCAAACCTCTCAGTCCCTGGCTGATCACGTCGGGGTTTAGCCCCATGCCGTGGGTAGTGAGCCACAGAGTAAAGTAAAACAGTCCAAGCAGGGTACTTGAGGGCCTTACTGCTTCGTGCAGGAGAGGAGGCTAATTGGGGAAAACACATGGAATGCTCCAGACAGATGGAAGCCTGTCCTGAGCTCCAGTGTGTCCTGACCAGGTTCGGGGGCGTGGGTGACCTAGGAGGTAAGATTATCCCGGGAAGCTGTGACAGGAGGGTCCGGACCTGAGTGGGGTTCTGGAGGGATAGTTTGATCAGAGACTGATGAGAAGGAAGGTGAGGAAGGAAAGGGAGTCAAAGCAGAGAAGCAAGAAAAAGCATGGAATCTCCAAGGCGCAGGGAAAGATGACACCTGCCTAGAGACAGTGGGAAGTAAAGTCATTCCGTGAGGTGGGTTCTGGGCAGCCACTCTGTCCTGGAGGCTCCTCCTCAAAAGGACTGCATGTGCGTGACCTAAGCTGTCCACCTCTGGCACGTGGCATCTTACAATAGATGGGGAAACTGGCATGATAAAGAACATTAGATTTGCATTTTCTTACAAACTCTGGGTCTGAGCTTGGAGTGAAAACCTCAGTCACAATGAAAGCCCTTGCTTGGAGAAATGTTATCTCCCCCAAATGTTATATTCACTCCACATCTCCCATGCAAATCATCTGAACTGCATATGCCTTACCCCCTCCGAAGGGGGCGGTCAATAATTAAGAACGAATTATTAGGACTTAGCGCTGTGCTAAGAGTTTTTCATGCACTTAATTTTCCTCCCAGCACTGCGACCATCTGCACTGGAACGGTGGGGAACTGAGGCACAGAGTTGTTAAGCAATGTGTCTGGGGTCACAGAGTTCACGGCCAGGGGTCAGGCCAGGAGGCTGGCTCCGTAGCCCACACAGTTACCTAAACCCTGACCTCTGGGGAGAGCACCTGGCAGCAACAAGGCTGGCTCATCAGGACACCCACGGAGACCAGACACCACTTCCCCAGGTCCCCGAGGACGGCCGGGGGCACCACAAGATTCACATCCACGGCCTCCTGTCCTTCTCTGCTCAACCTTTGTGAACTCCCTTCAGCATGACTTTCCTGCTTCTGCTGGTGCCAACCTCGGGGAAAAGTAGCAATGAGACAAAAGGAGGGGATGTAAGGCTGTTTTTCAGGTGATTCACTCGCTGAACAAACCCTAAAATGTTGCTAGCAATTTGGCTTTTGTGCAAAGTGTGTAACCTAAGAGGGTTTTTACATGGTGGCAGTCCATGACATCACCTTTCAAAATACTACTCCTTCATTTGGAAACCCCCCAGATACTCAATAATGGGAAGCACATTGGCTCAGTTACGGCACATCATGGGGTAGAAGGCCCAGCCACCTTTATAACTGATGTCGTCGGTGTAGAAGGACAGGGAGGGCTTGGTGCAGCTTCCTAACTAGAGCAGGTTACAGGTGTGCTGATAACCTGAGTCCCTGGTGCCGAGGACAGCCTGCCAGGGCCAGCGCCAGTCACGCGGGCCTGGGAGCGTCTTGCTGACCTCGGAGAGCTCCTCAGCTATTATTTTCTGTGCATACATGAGGTAAAAAAATATTAATTTTTTACTTGTCCTCCGTGGAGGTTTTTCCTGCCATTTTTCAGTACAATTGATTTCACGTAAGCAGAGTGTTGAGTTTCTGAAGGGCAGGATATGCTTCTGTTTCATCTCGTGCCTCATTCACTAAGGTACATGTCAGAAAATGGGTAAAGGCTGTGGACAGGCTGAAGACAGACACACTCGACATGGAATTAAAACTATGAATTCAGGCACAATGATCTAGTAAAGTTGTTAAATGCAGGCAGCTTTAACTGTCATTAACCTGTGTAAGATTTCTCTGCCCCTCAAAATTCTCTGCATATATCGATAACACTTTTATTAAGGTAACTTCTGCCCTCCCATCCTGAAGCTTAACAAGTGATAAAATAATCTTACCTGTCACGGGTTCTTGCCCCTGCTCGGGTGCAGCTTCAGGCGGCGTCTCTGTGGGGTGGCCAGCATCTGGGTGGGGCAGGGTACCAGCTGGCCCCCAGTCGGTGGGGACTCGTCCATCCCCAATGGTCAGCTTGCCCAGAGAGTCCTGGCATAAGGACAGCTACAAGTCACTGTCAGTGGCTTTCAGGGTTTCTGTGTCCTAAGACATCATATACAGAGAACTGGTTTGGGAAAATTCAAAGGGCCCTAGACTAGGGGCCACAAGATCCAGATTCTGGGTTTAAGGTCCAATAGAAATGTTATGGTCTTGTTGCTCTTCCTAAACCTCAGTTTTTTCAACTTTAAGATGTGGGTGATTAGGAAAATGCAAATCAAAACCACAATGAGATACTACCTCACACCCATTAGGATGGCTACAATCAAGAATACAGAAATAACAAGTGTTGGGTGAGAATGTGAAGAAATTAGAACCTCGTGCACTGTTGCTAGGAATGTAAAATGGTGTAGCCATTTCCATACTATGGAAAACAGTATGGAGATTCCTCAAAAAAATAAAAACAGAACTACCACATGATCCAGTAATCCCACTCCTGGGTGTATACCCAAAAGAATTGAAAGCAGGGTCTCAAAGAGATAGGTGTACACCCGTGTTCATAGCAGTGTTATTCACAATAGCTAAAGTGTGGAAGCAACCCAAGTGGCCGTCGATAGATGAATGGATATGCAAAATGTGTTATATACATACAATGGAATATTATTCAGCCTTATAAAGGAAGGAAATTCTGACATATGCTATAACGTGGATAAGCTTTGAGGACATTATGCTAAGCGACATAAACCAGTCACAAAAAAACCACAAATGTATGATTCCACTTATATGAGGTACACAGAGTAGTCAAAATCATAGAGACAGAAAATAGAATGGTGATTTCCAGGGGCTGGTGGGAGGGGGAAACGGGGAGTTGTCGTTTAATGGGTACAGAGTCTCCATTTTGCAAGATAAAAAGAGTTCTGGAGATGGATGGTGGTGATGGTTACACAACCTTATAAATATACTAATATCACGGAACTGTACACTTTAATGGTTAAGATGGTAAATTTTATACTCTGTGTATTTTACCACAATAAAAAAAATTAGAAAAAAGATGGGGATGATAAGACTTGCTTAAATAAAGGATAATAAGTTTTAAATAAAGGATAATTAAATGAGATAACAGTTACAACATGCAGCATACAAAAGTCTATGCAGACCCACAGACATGGAAAACAAACTTATGGTTACCAAAGGGGAAAGTGGGGAGGGGAGGGATAAATTAGGAGTTTGGGATTAACATATACACACTACTATATATAAAACAGATAACCAACAAGGACCTACTGTATAGCACAGGGACTATACTCAATATTTTGTAATAACCTATAAGGGAAAAGAATCTGAAAAAAAAATAGGTACATATGGATGTATAACTGAATCACTTTACTGTACACCTGAAACTAACACAACGTTGTAAATCAACTATACTTCAATAAAAATAAATAAATTAATTTTAAAAATAAGAAAATGAAGAAAAAAACCCACGAAAGGCTATATAGAGGTAAGGCATTATTGTTATAATGTTGCATCAAGATATCCAAGACCAGGGACTTCCATGGCGGTCCAGTGGTAAACAATCAACCTTCCAATGCAGGGGACGCGGGTTCAATCCCTAGTCGGGAAACTAAGATCCCACATGCCCCGGGGCAGCTAAGCCTGTGTGCCACTACTACTGAGCCCACGCGCGCCTCAACTAGGGAGCCTGCCTGCTGCAAACTATAGAGCCCACGTGCTCTGGAGCCCACACGCCACAACTTGAGAGAAGCCCACGTGCCACAACGAACAGTCCGCATGCCACAGCAAAAGATCCTGCGTGTCACAACTAAGACCCGACACAGCCAAAAAAAAAAAAAAACCACACAGGATGCCCAGTTAAATTTGAATAATAATAATAAAAAAAAGATATCCAAGACCAAAATCAGCTCCTCATTTTGGGAGTTAGGGAGAGGACTAAGCTGAATAAATAAAATTAACATTTCAAAATTGCACTTTAGCCAAGTGTCAATTACTTCATCTTCCTTTCTTCTATCTAATACCTACTGTAAAAAAAAAAGTTTTTAAATAGACTTGCTAAAAAGTTAAATCAGATTTATTATAAATTTACCCTCTGAGTGAAGGAGTCATAAAGTGGCCCAAAGGTGGCAGCAGAGGAAAGAGGTGAAACAGATGGAGTATCTTTTAGCTATTTTTGTAAAAAAAAAAAAATTTAGTAAAATATCAATTATCTGCTGAGGGAAATCTACAGTGTTTAACTCAGTGAATTTTCTGTTTACTAATAAGGCATAAATATAATATAAAACCAGCAGAAGAGCCTGGAACTCGATAGAGGTAGTGACTGTACAGCACTGAATGCAGCAGGTGCCACTGAACTGGACATTTTATTTTTTTACTTTTTAATAAATTTATTTATTTATTTATTTATTTATTTATTTATTTATTTATTATTTTTGGCTGTGTTGGGTCTTCATTGCTGTGCGCAGGCTTTCTCTAGTTGCGGCAAGCGGGGGCTACTCTTCGTTACGGTGCGCGGGCTTCTCTTGTTGCCAAGCACAGGCTCTAGAGCACGCAGGCTTCAGTAGTTGTGGCGCATGGGCTTAGTTGCTCCGCAGCACGTGGGATCTTCCCAAAGCAGGGATTGAACCCGTGTCCCCTGCATTGGCAGGTAGATTCTTAACCACTGTGCCACCAGGGAAGCCCTGAACTGGACACTTTAAAATGTTTAATTTTATGTTATGTGAATTTCATCTCAATTTTAAAAAGTATTCAATAAAAATAGTGGAAGACAATCCATTTGCCAAAAAAGAAAGTTTTGTTTTTTTTAAGCTTCTAATATTTGAGGGTAAATACCTTATGGCAATGTAGTCTATTTTCTTTTGCGTATATAAATAAAATAAAATTTGGGAACTAAAAATTTTGTGAGAAAAATTGAACTTCTTTTGTACAAAAGTTTTAAATGCTGCTCAAAGTTCTTACCGGGGATACTAATTCACAAGTACAAGAGCTCTTATTTTAATAGAAATAAATTATTATGAATAAAACCCCTCATTTGGCTTCATACAGTTATTCAAACCTTGTGATACTTTTAAAAAGAAGGGGTTTACCCATTAGCTGAACATTACATTTTAAACACATGTGCTGGGACTTCCCCGGTGGCGCAGTGGTTAAGACTCCATGCTCCCAGTGCAGGGGGACCGGGTTCAATCCCTGGGGTCAGGGAGCTAGATCCCATAACGCATGCCACAACTAAGAGTTCAAAAGCCACAACTGAAGAGCCCGACTGCCACAACTAAGGAGCCTGCCTGCCGCAACTAAGACCCGGCACAACCAAATGAATGAATGAATAAATAAATAAATAAATATTTTTAAAAATGACTGAACCTATGACCAAAAAGCTTTGTTAAAAAAATAATAATAATAAAATAAAACATGTGCTACTGAGAGGTAATAATTTTTTAGGAGGAGGAAAAGATATGAGTTTCTACTTTTTCTACAAGGTAAAAAAAAAATCAAAAATCCTTCTGCTTAGAATGGCTTTTATGACTTTATATTTTCTGGCTCTCTTGTATGTTTATACAAACCACTTGAACACACATCTTTATAAATATAGGAATAAGAACTGCACTTCAGAGATACTGTGTTTCTTACGAATTAAAGGTTTGTGACAACCCTGCGTCGAGCAAGTATCTTGGTGCCATTTTTCCAACAGCATCTGCTCATTTCTGTCATATTTGTCTCTGTCACATTTTGGTAATTCTTACAATATTTCAAATTTTTTCATTAGTATTATATTTGTTATGGTGATCTGTGATCAGTGATCTTTGATGAAACTATTGCAAAAAGATTATGACTCACCGAAGGCTCAGATGGTTAGCATTTTTTAGCAATAAAGTATTTTAAAGTTATTACATGTACATTATTTTTAAAGACATAATGCTATTGCACAATTAACAGACTACAGTATACTGTAAACATAACTTTCATATGCACTGGGAAGCCAAAAAGTTCATGTGACTTACTTTATTGCCATATTCACTTTATTGCAGTGGTCTGGAACTGAACCTGCATTATCTCCGAGGCATACCTGTATAGCCTTGTAAGTCATCTCAGATTCTTTGCTCAGAATGAAATTATTTATGTTGAGGAGACTGTACACAATGTTTGTTTCTCTTACTCTCTCCTTGCTAAAGTGGAGGTATGTTAAAATTTTTTTAAAAAGGTACCATTTAATAATTCTGGGCCATTCTAACATACTGGTAACCAAGTAGAAACATAAATAATATTAATGTGCATTTAATGTGGTACATTATATGTTTCTAAGTGAACGCATGCCCCTTATTTCATGTGATACTCACAACAAGGGTACGAGTAGCTATAACTATACATCATCACTGTAGAAAGTCTGAAAAAATAGGGATCAATCAGAACACTGACAGCCAGACGTAATCACCATTAACCTATATTTGATGGTCACCCCGACTCTGGGAGATGATCAGGGCAGACAGCACCATCCCTATTTTACAGTCCAGACAACTGTGGTTCAGGAAGATTCAATAACTTGCCCAAGTGACCACCAATTAGTCAGTGGAGAAGCCGGTACCAGACCCAGGGGTTTCCTTCACTGGCCTAGCACTGCCCTTCCATCATCAGCCACAGGCCCTGTGTACAGGTAAGAGAGCGATGATATCTTTTGGCCGAATGATCTCACGACTCAGTACCTAGGCACCTCCCCCCACCAACCTGGTGATGCAGTATTACCAGGCTCCCAAGCAGTTTGTGTATTGAAATGAATGGCTCTACTGAAAGATAATTCTCCAATCATTATCCTTTCTTTCAGACAGATTAACGTATGCTTTACAGCATGCTCCATACTCATTCATATAATACTCACTAGATCCCAAGTAACTAAGAGAAATCAGTTACCTTCTCCACAGTTCCTCCTGGCTGATGACCAGTCACAGCCACTTTGACGGAAGCGGCCTGGACTTTCAAGTCCGGACCACATGGGTCACTGGCTCCATTGGTCAGGTTTGCTGTTTCTGAGCTCCTGGGCCTGGCCTCAGCCTCGGGCCTCTTGTGGTGTGGGCTGACCCTGGCCACTGGTTTGTGCCTGGACCCCAGGTTGTCATTCTTCTGCTGGAGG
Organism: Balaenoptera physalus; assembly: GCF_965194825.1. NCBI lineage: Eukaryota > Metazoa > Chordata > Mammalia > Artiodactyla > Balaenopteridae > Balaenoptera > Balaenoptera physalus. The sequence goes on from NC_138890.1 coordinate 150,823,724, forward strand.
GAACTGGGGCTGTCCGTGCTCGCCAGACTCTGGGTGCCTGATCCGGCTTTGCACTCCAACTTGGGTGAACTCCTCGATCCTGACGGTTCCTTCCTCCCCAGGCAGCCAGGGCTACCCTCGGGGGCCTCTGAAGGGACCAGCGGGTTGGCTGCACGTAAAAGGGTGTCCCCCACGCCTCCTGGGACACCCTCCTGTAAGTCCAGCGAGCTGCCAAGGAGAGGCACCGAGGAGGCCTTGCTGACCAGGGTTTTCTGGGGATGTTCCTCTCGGTTGATACCCGTGACCTTGGAAGAGGCCGCTGAGACGCATGTAGAGTCGTCCTCTGTCAGAGACCTGCTGGGACCTGAGAGGGTCCCTGGGAGGGAAATGCAGTCCCCTTCGCCATCAAACTCTTCCTCGTCGCTGGCGTCGTCATCGTAGCAGCCCACCCTCCTCTGGCGGAGGAGAGGGTTTCGGAGGACCTGTGGGCTCCCGGGAAGACTGGCTTGCCTGGCAATTGTCACCTGCTTGTGGAAGAGCCCAGAGGCCCGCTGACTTCCTAGAGACACAAGGCTGTTGGCCCTGGGTTTTCCTGGTTCCTTGTGAGCTGGTGGGGTTGGGGAAAGAAAAGCTGAATGAAACATCTTCCCATCTGGCGTGTTCTTTTAGTCTAACCCCCCTCATTACACACACGAGCATTTCCATGTTCACAAATGCCAGATACACACCTTCTGGCTACTGGACACCAGGCTGAAATGATACGCTTTCTGGGGATCTGCACAGAGCAGAGAGCTGGCTTCCCTCTCTCCTTTTCCTACTGGTCTCCCTTTTTGTTTTTTTACTTTTTAAAAATATCTTAACCTCTGGATTGTTTAACTTAAACATGTGTGCTGCCTAGAGACAGAAATGTATTAACTTGTCAACATCCGTGATGTCTAACACATTACTGGGTTCGACCTAAATGCTGCTGCCAAATATTCCTCTGTGGGAGGATGCCTGGGGACCAACGGGTCCTGCACACCTGGGCCTTCTTATCACCTGAGGTCCTTCCTTCATCTGCAAAAGTTGGGGGTGGGGCTTGATTAACGGGCACAGTGAAGCCTGAGATTACACATGATTTATAAACTCCAACCTGGGAAGGGAAGGAAAGCGTGGGCTGCTCTGCAAACTCTTCGCTTCTCCTTAAATGTAGTGAAAAATTACACGTGCTTCCGCCTTGAAACTTTTCTATCAGAGACCAGAGGAAGCACATCAACTGCTCCAAATGAGCTAGACAGGTTCTCATCTGCCTCGCCTGAGACCAGGGATTTTCTTATGCAAACATTAGAAATGAGCAAAAGGAAACCACACCGGCAGAGATGAGAGGTCAGTATGGGTCACATCAGATCATTATTTCCGATTATACTGAGAAAATAATCAATGAGGTTTTTTTTCTAAAAATCCCTATTTGATAATGTCTAAGTTCTGAATCTTTCACTCAACTGCCCTCTTCAGAAGAATTAAGGCAGGGCCTAGTGAGGGAAGGAGTTTGGCTAGGATTGCCCTAAAACATAAGGCCGTGAGGTTGCCAGCCTCGATTCGATGCCATAAATCCCAAGACTACACTGTGTAAATACCATCCAAAGGGGGGCGGTTCAGCATCCTTGAGCACTCCGGGTACAGAACGTCAGCCCAGCCCATTTACCACAGAAGTGGGGGGCCAGTCACTGAGAGTGGGCTGCATTTTCCGAGAGCAAACTCTGAATTTAGCCAGGGTGGAAAGGTGGCTTCTTCTCAACCAGAGGTGTGATTTCCAGTTCTCTTTTCGTACCCCAGCACCGTGACACATAAACCAACGCGTCGTGGAATCGGGAAAGTCATGGCTTACGGGAGGCGCCAGGCAGCTCCGCGGAGCTGCAGCAGCCACTTGCAGGGGGATCCTCATCCTCGCAGCCGGCCACCACGAAGTCAGACAGCGGGCCTGGGACACCGTGAGCGAAGTACTGGGAGAGTTCAGATTCAGAGATCAGGGAGTCCTGTTGAAGAAGGCAGTGCGGCGGGATGAGGAATTTGCACCAGAAGCAGATTATTTTAAACAGCAGTTGCAGCCTATCTTCCCGAAAACACTTTGTTCTAATCCGTGGTCACTCAAAACAGCTCTGATGGCAAACACCTACTTCTATTTACTTTAGGACGGCTAAATTAAACAATGCATTAAAAGGCAATGGCTGCCAGACCATGTTTTTAAGAAATACTTTTTTGGCTGTGATCAGAAAAGCCACAGCAGCAAAACATCAACCATCCCAGGAAAAACACTGGAGGAAGAGGTAGGAAGTAGAATGGAATTCCAAGCCACTGGGTCAGCCTATTGATGAAACAACAAAATAGGAGAGTTTGACTCCTGTTCTCTGATCCACTGGGATTTGGGAACGGCCGCCTGAGAAAGATTCCACACTCTCCTTAAAGTTGCAGGTACCCTCCCGCAAACTGACCAGGGTCCCCCTTTATTATGAAGCAGCTATTTTTCAAAGTGTAGCTTAGTTCTTTTATTTTGTTGTTCTGTTCTTTTCCTGGATGACTATTTAATAAAAGAAACACACATTTGTATACTTGTTCTCAAATGAACATTGTTGCCATTTCCTGTGTAAAGTGGCCAAAATGTCTCATGGACAGACATATGGGCTGGGGTCTGTAGTTTGACTTATGGGCTTCAGGAATTGGTTCGTGGGCCAGCTGAGCGAGGCAGCAGTGTGTCTTGACTCACCTTTTTTGCAAGAGAAGGACTCTTCAAGGGGGTACCTGTTGGGGAAGAAATTCACCATATTGTCACTGAAGCTCAAATCCTTACAAACAGGCTCACTTCCTTAACTGGAAAAGAAGGAGCCGAGCATATTAAACAAAACCTCCTTCGCTTGACTGGCACAGAGGGGCCATGTGCGTGGGTATGGACGTGCATGCAGTCTACCTAGGTACCTGATCCCCATCCTGTCCCACCTCCCAAAATTCTGCTCATGCTTCAAGCCCTCAGCTGCTGCTAACTCCATGATGATCCCAGTTGGAAGAAACTTCTTCTGAATTTCAAAAATGTTTTATACTACCCATATGCCAATTTCCATATGCACAATATAATTTAATTACAAGTGGATGCATCTCATCTCCTTCCTCGACTATTTACGTATCAGTGATCTGGCCCTGCAGGGCTTAGCACTAGGATCTAGGAAGTGCTCAGTGATATTTGATAAATGCATTGAAGGATGAATGAACAAAGGAACACCACCCAAAAAACTCATGGAAGAATGAGGGAGAGGGCTGAATATCTATTTTAGTTTTTAGTTGAAGGACAAAAAGACTCAGCATTGAGACTTTAAATTATATTCCTTGAGCAAAAAGATCTTGGGCTTGAGGATCATGGCTTAATAAAATCTTTTATAACTGACTGAGTGGATATGTTGGGATTATGAGAGGACAACCTTCAGGCAGGTCAGGAGAATGAGTTAGCTGAATAAAGAGCCCATTATGGCTATGCCTACTTTCAATAGATTAATTATGGATGTAAATAATTAGGGTATTTCATGGTTGCCAAAAAACTGTATGCCTTCCTTTGCCTCTGACAACCAGTAACTCATGCCTCAGTTTCCTCCCGACATCAATCTTAATATCAGTAATATCTTGAGTTCAGACATGTCTGCAGAGCCCCTTTAGGTTTCCACTCTACAGGAAACATTACTTTTCAAACTTGATGCAAAGTTTCATATTTTAAATTCATATAAAATTCTTACTACCTCAATCCTTCTCTGGTTGAATTTTCCACCTAAGAAGGGGGAAATCATGATTTTTTGCAGCCTCTGTTACCCTTGAGTTGAAACCTTTAATTCATATAAAGAAATCCCAGGTTTTTGGATGGATTGTACCCTGCGTCTACCAAAACAGCTGGTATTTTGGTAGCACTTCATTTCCACCTAGAACATTTCAAATGAATTGTACATAAACACCTGAAATGCTGCTAACTCATTTTTGCAAATTATCTTAAAGCAGTATAAGAAGCATGCATCGGTGGAACTTTAATACAGCATATTAAATAACTGCAGAAATCAAAAGCAGCAGCAGCAGCAAAGAGAAAGCATGGAATCTCTCTGACAGCTACTTCTGCCAAATGTGATAATTACCAAGACTCCAATAATACTGGGCAGGGGAGTGCCCCTGGGGGGAACTCAATGAGAAACTCTTCTGAATGTTGAATGAAGATGTGCAATTACAGTACCTAAGCCAGGAGAGGAATTGGCCTCTTTGCTCTCCTGATAAGTGCTGCGTGCTATCACTTCATCCATTTCCTGCTCGGAAACCTGATTGTCAGCAGAAAGCACAAATTAGATGATTTTATTTATTTATTTTTCCCCAATAAAAGTAGCTAGGACCAGAGTCAGAGGCCGGAGTGCAGATAAAGAGGAAAACTGCAGGGCCAAAGACTATGACCACCCCCTGAAGCAATAAATCAGGGCATGTAAGGTAGTATGGCTGGGTTAACGATTGCTTCAAACAATGTATTCAAAACAAGAACTTCAAAGGGTTCCCAAGTTCACAAAGCAAAGCATTCAGCTCTAGTTACCAACAACATGGCTGATATGTGCCTCTCTCTAGAACACTCACTTCTAATTCTTTTTTCCTAAACTTTATTTAAACAATTTCAAACTTAGGTGAAACTTTCAAGAGTAGCACAAGAATAGTATACTCTTCACCTAGACTCGCTATTTTTTAACATTCTGCCACATTTATACTCATGCTGCATCGTTTTACACACACACACACACACACACACAGCTATAACTTTTTACTAAACCATTTGGGAGTTAGTTACGGACATCGTGACCCTTCACCTGTAAATAATTTAGCAAGTATCTCCCAAACACAAGGACCTTCTCTTAAATAACCCTGGTACTATTATCATGTTCAGGAAATTTAACGTTGATACAAACGACCGTCTAATATACCTTTCACATTCCTAATACTATCCTTCAGAAATGCTCAGAGACACTCAGAGTGTGTCTTTAGGCTGGAAATAATTCACCGAAAGTTTGACGCCAGGCTGGGACGAGATAAGGATTTTCCTCGAGAATGCAAATCAGCACTCCACTTCTTTGATCAATGTCTTGCGAGGGGAAAAATGTCAACTGAGTTAAACAGTGTGCATGGTGATGTGACCGATTTACATTCTGGTGCAAGCTCCTTATCTGTGGTGGACCTTTAGTGGCCTGTCACCCATCAACTTCCTTGCCTAGCAATACTTTAGAGAAAAAAATGTTTTTGGTGGTGGTGGGAGGGCGCAGTGGGGCTAGGGCGGGGGTCAGGCAACCCAGGGTCCTGGTCTCACATCTATTCAGCAACCTTTAACCCCAAACAGTTCTGAGCCTTTGTCTTTCCTGGTGTTGACAATGTGAAAGAAACCAGGCCAATCCAAACCCTCAGTTAGCAGTCGTCTGATAGTTTCTTCCTGCTTAGATTTACATTATGCATTTGGGGGCAGAAAAACTACCAAACTACAAAAACTTTTCCCTTCTCAGTGCATCACAGAGGCACTCAGGGTCAGTGGGCTTCATGACTGGGGATAACTTTGACCCCTTGTTTAAGGTGAGTTCACCAGATCTCTCCACAGGATCTGTTGCTGTTGTCGTCGTCATTAATGAGTAATCCGGCAGGAGACAATCTGAAACTCCGTCTGTATCCTGCTTCCCAATATATTTCCACTTAATGCTTTTAGCATCATTGATTATTCTCGCCGAATCAATAATAGCGATGAAGTTTTCAACACGGTGATTTGATAACTATCTTTTCCTTCTATACTTATTGGTATCATGGTAAACTCATGGATTTCCCCACCCCCCATCAGTTGTTATCCGTAACTGTAATGATTCGTAGGAAGATTTTTAAAAAGCCTGATATATGCTGAACTATGAGATATTTTAAAAGACAACTATGCAACTTGTACAGTTTCTTTTTTAAAGAATATTTTAAATGTAGAATGGTCATTTTGTGTACTAAAATTACATTTAGCATAAATAATATTTGGATAAGGCAATCTGCCTTAAGAAGTAAATACATATTTACAGAAAAATACATATTTCTGTACAGGATTCAGCATGACGCTTTAACCTAACAGATAAATCATTATCACATCATAGCTTTTGTGTAACACTCTCCAGTAGTTGTCACAGGAAATAAAATATGTACACACACATGCACACAGGCACATCTCCCCGCCGCCGACATACCTTCATAAAGCAAAGAGTAATTTTGTATAATTGAGCCATTAAACAGTGGTTGCAAATTTTTCTTGATATTAGACTTTCAATATTCTCAATTATTTTTCTGAGTGGGAGAAAAATGGCTGGGGTTTGAAACAAGTGAAAGATTTCCTGGATAACTCTAATCACGCTGAAAGCCGCAAGACCAATTAATAATGAGCCTCTGTTACTTTCTTCTACTTCACGTAAGCTAGAAGCTGCCACCCGAGCAGGTCTAGATCTTAGCTTGTCTAGACCTGGAGGGTTTGAATATCCCAAACGGGCAGCCACTGCTCCAGTCATTATGAGAAACAGAAGAAAAGAAAATCCTTGTGGTATTTCTCTTGGAACAACATGAAAACTGAGGAAGCACATACATTTAGTATCAAAATGTACTACTGGCATAAAATGTTGGGATAAGTGGTACAAAAATACATTCAACGTAAAATGGAATCTTGACCAAAAGGAAAATATAGTATGATGTTACAACTAAGAACACCATGTTTACCTAGGAGGAAACACGAAATCCAGTCAAACAAATACTGAAATTTGGTTTCACTGGACACATCTCCAGCACCATCCTGACGACCATATTACTGCGGCTAGAAACATGAGTCAACCCATGCGTTCCACGGGGTCACAGACCACCAGTCCGCCAGGATTGTTATGCTTTGCACTGGAATGCCATTTTGATGTTTGATTGTACTGGCGAATTAGGCAGATGCTTTGGGCTGACATTAGGCAGACCTCCGAACAAATCATGACCTGTGTTAGGTTGGAATGGATTTTGAAGTCGGGCATGCCTGGAAGCCAACGACTGCAGACCACGGAGAACTTAATTTTCTATGTTGCCAAGGGATGTGCTGGGTCAGCCACAGCTTGTTGGGCTGCTTCCTAAGGTGAGAGGAGTGGCCATGTGGGTAGTGGAATCCAAGGGGGGACCCCGGAGGGAGGAGCTGAGACTATGAGGCAAAGTGGTGTTAAAAGTGACCCAGAGAGAGCCATGGGGACAGCAGGCGGATAAAGTAGAACAGATTCTAAGGGAAAGTCAGGACTACAGAACAGAAAGGAGAAAAATGGGGAGTGCCAAGTAGAAAAAATGGAAAAAGGTGGAGGAAGCAGGACTTGATTTTCTATTAATGATATTTATTCAAGCAGTTTTTAATGTAAGACATTTTAAAGAATGCTTGTAGACAAGAGAAAACGATCTGGGGGAGAGAAAGCAGTGGGGTTGAGTTTGAATCAGTCTGACGGCCATCGTTATTCAAGCACTGTGGTTGACATCACCTTCCCAAATCAAGGCCTGGAGTCATAGCTGGACAGCGCTTATTCGTACAGGGGAAACTGGACAACCAATGAACACCACCGAGACAGTGAAAATGACCCCATAAAGTTAATGCACTAAAGAAATCTCAGATGTGGCCCATGGGAGGACCTACCAGGTCTCCTGGCACAGAAGTCTTACTCTTAAAATGGCACAAGAGTCCATCCAGTACAGCAGCCTGGGACCACTTAGGATGTAATCAAATAATACTACAAATAATACAAAGGGGGTGGCCACATGATGGGCATGGGAAGAGCTAATGTTCTTAATAAGCATTTTGGGTTGTTGAAAGGTCAAATTTTGTAAAATACAACCTGATTACCATGTTAGAGACAGGCTAATTTTAAAAGATTTTTACCTGGAGTGCTCAAAAACAACAAAAATTAGCACTCGAAGTGGGTTGAGTTGAACTTGCTAAAGTGTCCTGTGGTTAGCTTAAAAAATTAAAAGCAATCGCATAAGTAGAAGAGATACAACCAAGTAAATAGCAGAGGCCAACGATACGGGGGCTATGATTATCTGCAAGTTAGTATGGGCCAACTCTGTGATATTGATGCTGAAAGAAAATTAGTGGGCTCTTAAGCCTTAATTACACGAGTATTTTGCTCAGGTCAAGGATGGCCTGGACAGATCACCTAGTTTACTGCTCTCAGATTTTCTGGATGTAGAAACCCAAAGAGGTTAAGTATCTCACCAGGAATCAAACAATCAGCTGGGGGTTACTCAGAACCAGCACAATTTTTAAATTCACCAATCATATTGTCAACCTTTTCTAATAAAATTTTCTGAGTGTGGAGACGAAGAAGTCCAGATCAATGATTCATTTCCCACGTGTATCACTTACCTTGGTCACTGTGTGGCCACAGGCTGATTCCCATCCCCAGCTGGGTGAACTGTCTCATCAAAGAGTAGGCATAGGAACATGTGTGTCATTGCTACTGGACAAATAGCTGTCTTCCCATACTCAGGAGAGTATGAAATACTTCACCTTTGGATTAGGGTGCCGGCCGATGACCAGGCGAACGGGTCCTGGGGGGCATTTGCTCAAGATGGCGTGGACTTTGCTCAAAGCAGCATGGCGGACGTTGACTGAGTTCACTTCCAGGATTTGATCTCCGCGGCTAGGGAGGCAACATGATCAACTCTCTGCGGTAACAGTTAGCTTTTTACAAGATTTCCTTCTGGGAGAGGTTTAGAATACGAAATCTTTTCTGAATACTTTAACAAAGCAAATGACATCCTTTCATCTTTGCATACGTATAAAAAAGCAACACAGTCATAAACACATTAGGTTTTAAACTGACAAAGACCATTGCGCATATCTCTCTGCATTTTCAGAAGTAGTAAAGTTAAATAAAATTGATAATAAGGACAACAATGAAGGCTACCATTTCTTGAACACATAGTATATGCCAGGCACTATACAGAGAGATTTACATAACAATGCTTTGAATAGGTATTATTATTCCCATTATGTAGATAAAGCCACAGGTTCAGAGAGGTCACCCAGATGTCACACACTGTTGATCTCAGGTCTGTCTACCTTTTGATCATCAAGTGACAGTCCCTCGACCACCATCAGTTTCTTTTTCCCTACCATCTTGAAATGATTATTGTAATATAATTTAAGAAGGAAATATCTGAAGCTCAAAGGTTACCCAAGAATTTGTAAAAACGTTTCAAATTTGAACAAATGAGAAATTGGGGACAAGATGCCCATTTTGACTTGAAATTATAGGGAGAGAACTCAGTACGAGAGAACAAAGACTCTTTATGTGGGGTTTGAAGAATGTTCATTTGGCAGGCTCCAGACATATGGAACCATTCAAGAAAGAAACATCATCTTGGGATGTCATTAGAGGATTTTTTTTCCTTGGGTTCTAAAAGTATATTTTCTTTAATGTACTTTGGATGATTTGCTAAATTTTTTTTGGTATGGAAATTCACTCTGATGATTAACTAAAAACATAATATAATCTATTAACAGCGCCCCAAAATGGCAACCTCAAGGAATGTCATTTTGACAATTCCTCAACTGCTCAAGGACTTAGAAACTTCGAGGGGAGAAAGATGATACTGTCTGCACAGAGTGCTTCGTGCAATACGTGTACATTCTTGTGAAGTTTAGGTGGGCACAGACCCATTGCAATTACTATATAATAGAATACCTAAACCTCTCTTGTATAAACAGAATACCCAATCTACAACTCAACTAGCCGAACTGAGAAATCAGACATGTGGTGATTTCAGACAGTAAGCATCTAGACATCACCTCTTAAAATGGAACAAAACAACAGGAAAGGTTCAGGAGATTGTACTTAATAATAAAGGCCTCCTGTTCAAGGGCATGATTTCAGGACTCTCTTGTATCCAGTGATTCTGAACTGTTTTGAGAAGTTCCCAGTATCTCATATGAATTTTACATAAATGAATATAAAAGTGAAAGAAAATATTTGGATAACCATAGATATCTATAGAGAGTTGTATTGTGTCAGGTTTCTGAGACTGAACTTCTGAGTCCAAATAGAACAAAATTGGTAGGGAAAGCCAAGATCCAGAGTTCTTGAATTCAACCAAATTTCATTTATATTATCTTTTCATCTTTGGAGATGTTTTTGATTGTAATCCTGGCTATATGACTGCAGATAATACAAACATTTAGAATCCCACAGGGGAATGTAATAGGGCAGGTATCTTACATATGTATGTATTTGCATATTCACAAACACACCAGAACTCTAAACTTTCAGGTTTACAACCAACCTCAGATTGCTCTCCATCTTGGCCACAGATCCTGGGGCAAGGCTGTGAATGTAGATGCCCGGAGGGCTGTTTTCTAGGGCCAGGCAGCAGGCACCAATGCCTAATCCAACTCTGGGCTCTGTGGGAGGCATCATTGAAAGAAAACAAAATTAAAAACAACAACAACAAAAAACTGGAAAGCAGTATTAAGTGATTTGAAACGGCATTAATGTATATGTTGACCAATAACCATTTATTTTTGGACCAGACTCAGAATACAAATTTTGCTTTTCTTTGTCAATAGGGCCATATTCTGTTAATGAGTCCATGGCAGAACCAGGGGCTAACTACGGACTGTGAATTACTCAATGGTCCATTCTCTTCTTAGTCTAAAGAGCCTCCTCGAAGCTGTTTTTGGAAATAGGCAGAGTCCAAGTAATATTTTCTATTCTGGATACACAACTTTAGGTTTTCTTTCGCCTCTCTTTTTAGCAACTAATCTCTTGGTTATTTAATTGCTCACCATATTTCTATAGCTGGTGGGGAGGAAAAGGAGACAAAGATTAAAAGTGATAACATTTGGTGTCACCCAGGACTTTCAGTTACTGGTGTTAACTGTATTCTTGACTATATTCTTCATTCTTTAAAATGTTTTATTAGCCCTAGAATTAAGCTAGTCAGTGATGTTTTTCACATGAGTCTCTGACACACCGTGATTCATCTGGAGAGAGCTTAAAAAATTGTGCTACTGGTAACTTTCCTTCACTTTAGTAAAATGACTAAAATCTCTACTTTTGCTTCCACTGTCCATTTAGAGAATAACATATGTTGTTGGTAGCAGAGTGTTCCAAAGGAGCAATTCATAGAAAAAAATACAAAAAATTAACCTAAGAACAGATTACAAATTATTATTTGAGAGAATGTAACAAAAGTGAGGAAGAGCTGGTATCACCTTTGTTGAGGGTCACTTCCATGACAATTCTGTCCTTTGGCCCGGGGGTCTTTCGTCCCAGGGACGAAGAACTGCCTTCATCGGCACCCACCGCTGAGGTTCCCCCACTGGCGTTGAAGTTTGGGGAGCTGGATCTGCTCATGTGTGTGGGCGTGGAGCAGGGTGTGAGGCTCGGGCTCAGTAACTTGGTGCGTACTGTTAAGACAAATAATCCACTCCGGATTTGCTGAAAAAACAAGAAGAAAGAAGGGCTAAAACATTCAGGCTGTCCTTTTATCAAAGGGTGGAAAAAAAAAAAATCACCAAACCCAAACCAGAAGGAAATAAAGAAAAACAAAGAAGGTAAAGGAGATCAGTAAGAATGTCATTACCTTAAAGGTATGAATGGCTTCTTGAAACGTCAAGCCCTTGATTGGTATTCCATTTACATCTAGGATTTCATCCCCTAGTAACCAAATTTGAGAATTACATTAACATCAAGTTTTTGTTTACTGGAATCTGCTTGGTCAGTACTAGAATAAGATACCATATGGTCCCTGACTTACAACTCTATAAGATGAATTTTATTGTTCCAATCTATTTTCATTAGCTTAGTTCCAAGGAATGTCACAAAATGGGACAATAAATGACAATGCATATTCTTTTGCAGTAATTCTATATTTCCATCTTTAACTAAAACAACTGTGGGAAGCATCAAGATCTTATTCTCTAGCCACTGCCAAGTCTGATAATAGATGTTCTACATTTAGAGATCAAACTACAAAAACTGAATTCCTAGTCTTTTCTTATAGTCTTTGTTTTACAACTTAAACCCACTGGCAGTGAAGCACAAACACACGTAACATGTGAGAAGCCTTGCCTATATTTGCAGAAAGACATGGCATGTGAAAAATGGTTTAAATGACAGAGACAAAAAAACTCGTGAGATATTATTTAGGAGTGGCAGCCCCACGTCTACATCCAGCCCCGTAGTCTAGATGCCTGGTCTTTCTGATGGTGTTCAAGGTTCTCAGTCATTAAGCTGGCTAGTTATTATACGCTTCTATCTAAGAGATTACTGTAGACTAATATCAAATTGCTTTCTCTCTCTCCCTCGCTCTCTTTCTCTCTTCTCTCTCAAACTATCCTGGACTCATCTTCAACTCCAAGAAGGCATAGGTTATTTTTCAAGTTGTTGATAGTGTCTGCTGGGAACATAAAAGAACTTGGACATCCTGTTGACTTAACAGAGCTAGTTTCCGGTTTTGTACTCTTGTGACATGGTCTGTTTTTGGGAATAGCAGTTCATCAAAAACACTACAAAGATGTGCAAGAGAGAAGAATAGATGAACCTTGCACAGCAGTATGGTACAGAAGAGGAACTCTCTTTACTTACAACAATGTACAAAGCAGCCTAAGAACACACATTTTCTCCTCTCATGAACAGCCAATCCCAGGAGCACGTGGGGTATTCCATTAAAGGAACCCTGTATATGAGTTTAAAAAGGTAGCTGTACCCCACCCATTTGTTATGTGCCTTCTCTTTAATGCAATTACAGAAGTTGTAAAATAAGTGAAATAATCTGTTTAAAAATCACCTGGTATAACCAATTACTCAACTAGGCGAGGTTTTTGGTTTGTTTCCACCTGGGAAAAGGGTGGAAACATTAACATAATGGCTCATGCTCTTAAAAATCTTTGCAAGATTACTTAAAATACAGATCATTCAACAGGTTGAAAATCCATTCTGATGACTTCTATTTATTGTAAGTGAATACATATGAAAATACAGTATTTAGGAGAAGCAAGTGCTGTTAACCTCTCCTATCGATTTTTTTTTTCCCTCCACTTTGTTCCATTCTACTGGCATTGCAGGATGAATTTCAATCAAGTGAACACATGGCACATCCATTATAAAAATGCTTGGCTAAAATTTTACATTGTTGTGAAACTAGACACAAACACCACCTGGGAGTTAACCCTTCCTCTGAGACAGAAATAAATATTCTGCCATCAAAATATTAAGCCTGGGCTTCCCTAGTGGCACAGTGGTTAAGAATCCGCCTGCCAACGCAGGGGACACGGGTTCGAGCCCTGGTCCGGGAAGATCCCGCATGCTGCGGAGCAACTAAGCCCGTGCGCCACAACTACTGAGCCTGCGCTCTAGAGCCTCTGAGCCACAACTACTGAGCCCACGTGCCACAACTATTGAAGCCCCGTGCCTAGAGCCCGTGCTCCACAACAAGAGAAGCCATCACAATGAGAAGCCCACACACCCCAACAAAGAGTAGCCCACGCTCACCGCAACTAGAGAAAGCCCACGAGCAGCAACAAAGACCCAACGCAGCCAAAAATAAATTAATTAATTAAAAAAAAATTAAGCCCGGCCACGGATTATCGTTAGCACACAGGCTTCTGGGATTGCTCTACCTACAAAAAAGGAGGCTCCAATTCACTCTTAATCAGTTTTAAGAAAATAAGCTGGTTAAACACAACAGCACCTATCTTTGGACCAATTGAACTGAACAGTCACAGCATTTTTGAAGGTAACTAGAAATAGTGTGATTCAATCATTCCATGCAGGAAGTATGGAAAAAGGAGGAGAAAAATCAGGATTCATGAACAAGTTCTGGGGATCTGAAGTACACCATGGGGCCTATAGTTAACAAGACTGTTATATACTTGAAAATTGCTAAGAGAGTAGATGTTAAATGTTCTCACCACACGAGCACACAAAAGGTCATTATGTGAGGTGACGGAGGTGCTCACTAACCTTGTCTGGCAACCATTTTGCAATATATGTGTGTCAAATCATGTTGTACACCTTCAATACACACAGTTTATCAATTATATCTCAATAAAGCTGGGAGCAAAAAAGTGCTTGTCTAGTATGTTTACATGTGTGCAAAATGGTAGGTGCTACGGAGCATGTAAAAGATGTTTCTGTACTCCAGCCCCGAAGCAAGAATGCACTGCAAACTCTCAGGAATTTTCAAGGCAAGGAACACAATCAAAGACCCAGGGGACAAGACACATTTAAAGACCCAAATAAAAATATCAAGCCACTTCTCACATAATGTCTCATTTAATCCTCACAAGAACTCCTCAAGGTAGGTATTAATATCCCAAGTTTACAGCAGAGGAAAGTGAAGCTCAGGTTCTATCAATTGTCCAAGGTCATGATGTAGTAAGTGCTGGATTCAGCCCAGGTCTACCTGACTACCAAGCCCACAGACTTAGCTGCTGTGCCATTTGCTTCACATCTTGCACGGAGGCAGATTCTCCTGGAATCAAAGCTCACTTGCACTGAGGACCACCAAGAGGCCTTCTCCTACCTTCTTTAAGCCTTCCGTCCTCTGCAGCTGATCCATTTGGGAAAATGGTCTTGACAAAAATCCCCATCTGTCCTCGAATGCAGTCTCGACCTCCAGCAATGCTAAAGCCAAGGCCCTACACGCAAAGGAGGTAGGGGTCCAGGTTGTCAGTGTGGTATTTAACTAAGGGCATCCTTTCCCACTGCAGTATTTCACTGAGGGCACCCTTCTCATTGTAGTATTTAACTGAGGTGTCCTTCCCAAACAGGCTCAGAGTTAAGCTAACTAGCTGTAAAGTTAAATTTGTGTTCCCTTCACCATTTCCCTCCTCAGATCAATTTGCATTGCGCTAGCTATGCATTACATTAAAGGGTGAAAATTTTAAGTAAACATATGAAATTGCCTAGATTTGACAATCTTTGATCTCCAAAGATGTCAATTTCACATGGATCAACTAACAGCTCATGAGAGTCATTTCACACTGCAGGTGCCATATTTGTTTTATTCTTTTGTTTTTGTATAATATCAAAATGGATATTTTGATATTTGTATAATATCAAATTATTTATACTATTCCTCTTATAATAATGGCAATGCCATGAAATTCATTCAAAAGGATAACTGGGATTAGTCTCTGAAGCTGCAGGGTCTGACTTTCTTTCAATAGTGGTAAAAGTTGGGGCATTTACCCCATCCTTGATTGTGCCCTAGCTGCCAGGCGGTGACTCCTGAAATCATAAGGGCAAATATGGTATGATGTCACTTGGAGGCCCACAGGAAAGGATGCCAGGGAATCCAATCAAATCCACCCAAAGACCACTTAATCTATTCTTCTTTATACATTTTACTTTTTATTTCATGTAAAAACAACACTAAAAAGTAACCATTTAAAACATATATGCTAACATTTACCTGGAGAGCAAAACAATGTACAGAAAGGAGCTCACCTTGCCTTTTTCTTTGTACAGCCCAATGATAGAGATGACCGATGGCCGAATGAGTCTCCAAGGAGATTCCACCTGAGTAGCGCTTAGCGAGCGAGTGGACTTCTTCACAATGTGGTATTCCTAGAAGTCGGCACATGAGGTCAGAGGTAGTCTCACTCATCCTGCTGTGGACTCTGGCATAAAAATATACTCAGATTTGGAAAACCTCAGTTGTCTTTTGTGTTAGACAGCCATTGCCCTCTGGTCCATATCTGGTCCAGTGGCTTAAATAAAGTTTATCATAAAGAACATTGAAGGAACAGCCCCAACTGTCACTGACTGTCATGCTTTCTTCCCCCCACATAAAGAACTGCTTGGCAACCACCTGGGGCTGCTCTTTCCTTGACCCTACTCCACAGATCCTACTTCTCGCCTTCTGGATTGGAGTTAGGAACCGGAAACCGAGAGGCCTCGGAGATACAGAATGACCATCCTCTGCTCAGGTTCTCCCTTGGAAGTCACCCTCGCCCCACCCCAAGTTCACAATCATGGTTAGAAAGTATCTCACCATTTTAAGCTTAATTCACTCACTCAAAACTCAGCAATCCCTTGTTTCTTATAAAGCCCAAACCGCAAACCCAGACAACTGTTATTTAGTATAAAAGATCCCGCTGAGAGACTGCAGCAGCTTTAGTTCTAATCCCTCACATTTGGAAAATAAAATACTTTCCCACAAGCCACACTTTCCCTTCCTGGCACACAGCAGCTCAAAATCTCGATCTCTTTTTCCTGTCCATCACCCACCATATCCATGTGCGTAAGCAGGGTGCACTATTTATAACAAGAGACTGAACGAATCTCTTGCTAAAGCATTGTGACAATCTAGCTCCTTGCTATTCTTTTTTTTTTTTTTAAATTTATTTAATTTATTTATTTATTTTTGGCTGTGTTGGGTCTTCGTTACTGCATGCAGGCTATCTCTAGTTGTGGCGAGCAGGGGCTACTCTTCGTTGAGGTGCACAGGCTTCTCATTGCGGTGGCTTCTCTTGTTGAGGAGCATGGGCTCTAGGCACGCAGGCTTCAGTAGTTGTGGTATGTGGGTTCAGTAGTTGTGGCTCATGGGCTCTAGAGCGCAGGCTCAGTAGTTGTGGTGCACGGGCTTAGTTGCTCTGCGGCACATGGGATCTTCCCAGACCAGGGCTCGAACCCGTGTCTCCTGCATTGGCAGGCGGATTCTTAACCACTGCGCCACCAGGGAAGCCCTGCTATTCTTCTTAGAATAATAAATTGCTTAAATGACACAGATATTCTAGCATAAACAAAAAAATCATTTCATGTTTAATACGAGAAAAGAGACACTAGAAAATAGTTTATCCTTAATTAGCATATTCTACATTCAAAGTTAGAAATGAGATATCTGCTAATGATATTTTCGTATTCTTGGCAACTTAGAACAATTGTATTTTGCTGTTTTACAAAATTATCTGTCAGCCATGTTGGCCTCCAAGACTCTGATTCATTAAAAAAATGACATTGGCTTGGCCAGGTTACCACCCTTTTACCAAAACCATCATGGAAATAGCCAGACATAGCTCTCAAATACAGAGGTTCATGTGCAGACTCATAGGGGAACTCTTTCTCTGATCACCAACCTCCAGCAGCACCTCATTCCATCTCCCCTTTGGCAACCAGAGGCCAGCATGCTTCACTGTTCTCCTGAAGAGTTTCAGGGGTCCCACTACATTTTTAGACCTCCGTTGTCCAATATGGCAGCCACTAGCCACCCGTGGCTATCTATATTTAAATTAAGATGAATTAAAATAAAAAATGCACTACTCAGTTTCACTAGCCACTTTTCATGTGCTTAAAAGACACATGTGGCTACCATATTGGGCAGTACAGACATAAAACATTTCCATCACTGCAGAAAGCTTTACTGGATAGCTCTATTCTAGACAATACTTTTTAGTGGAGGGAGAGAAGAAAGAAAGAAAGAAAAAGAAAGAAAGAGAAAGAAAGAAAGAAGGAAGGAAAGAAAGAAAGAAAGAAAGAAAGAAAGAAAGAAAGAAAGAAAGAAAGAAAGAAAGAAAGAAAGAAAGAAAGAAAGAAGGAAGGAAGGAAAGAAAGAGAGAGAAAGAAAGAAAGAAAGAGAGAGAAAGAAAGAAAGAAAAGAAAGGAGGGAGGGAGGGAGGAAGAAAGAAAGAAAGAAAAAAGAAAGAAAGAAAGAAAATAAAAGAAAGGAGGGAGGGAGGGAGGAAGGAAGGAAGGTGACTCCTGGGAGGAAAAAAAAAGGCAGAAAATAAGAGAAGACAAGGGAAAGAACAACTTGAAGAGGAAAAAAAAAAGTTTCTTCTTTAAAATCTTCACTAGCCTGTGCTTCCTGGTTCCTAGAAGCCTGGTTAGAAGCAATAGGTATTCCTGGGCTATAAATACGGTCAGGTTTCCTCAGCAGGTCAGTTAGGAAATCAGCACCTCAATGCTGGACATCCTTGGCCATGATGGCAGCAGATCCGCTCTCACCTTCCTCATTAACTAAAATCGTCTGATAACGCGGCTCTCCTACAACTTCTTGATCTCCCCCCTGCCTCTGTTGATCCAATTGGATCATTCTGCACAGGCCACAGACTTGTCTCCAGACACGGGTCTGGAGGAGTTCTAACCAGGCCCTATGCAAGTTTTTTGCTCTGCTTTTGCTCGGTGCCCCAATTCAAGTTGCCATTGGGGGGACTGAACACAAGACAGCCTAATCAGCAGCTGCCTCTGAAACACGGGCACTTTTTAATTTTATTGGTCAGGCAAAAGTCCCTGCACAGGGATTCTGGTGCATCGCTTGGAGCCAAATACTCAGCCTCTTTGGGATTCTGTTGTCCTATCTGTAAAAAGGTGAGACACAAAAAGCAAGGGCCCAACCCGGATGCCCTGAGGCAGGTCTTTTAGAACTCAACTATCTGAGTCCCCACGCACTTACAGGTGTCACTACTGCCACACCCTCCTCCTCCCTCTCCACTTCACTGCAGGCCTGGGGACAAGATGCCAGTGACTCCTCTTGAGCGCTCTGGCCGATGGTGCCAGGACTCAAAGACACTCCACAAGTTCCCCGGAGACTGAGCCTGCCTCCAACTGGGTTATGAGATGTCTACCCAGTTTCTACTGGGTTGAGGATGACGGAATTGAGGGGGAGCCCCTGCGCAGGGTTATGGAGCCCCGAGCTCTGGTGGGGACGGGCCCTGGAATATTAACATCCCCACCTTCCTCAGCCCTCTCGCAGCCTCTTCTGACCTTGGCTGCTTGAGTCATTACTGTATAACAGGTAGGATCCCAGGCACAGCATAGGCACACCCCACCGCCTCCCTCCCTCACACGTCCCCACACCCACCCACCCACCAGGCTATGCTGACACACGACACACCCACTAAACAAGAGATGGTGGTTCTCGCCACAGACCGTGAGGCGCCATTGTCTCCTGGCAGTTAAAAGCAGCTCTCGTTTCCAAAACACACAGTAGAAAGAGGATCAAGGTTTTTTTTCTTCTCTTCTATTTTCAAATATTAGGCTGACTACTTCCTTCTAGCCTCCCTGGACAGATCTCACTGACTATGCTATATCTCTAGTCCTGAACACCCTTGGCCCTCACAGACGGACAGGCCTTCAGAACACGGAAGCTCCTGCTGGTCTCCGAGAGAATAAAAGAAAACCTGGAGACCCAGGGCTGGAAACATGCTCTTCCATCCCTAACCAAGTAGCTGTGACTGGATAAGGAAGCCAGGGGCTCCACGGTGCTGCACTACCTGTGCTGTGCCCGTCGAGTCCAGGAGCTGGGGGAGAGAGTGCTTCCGGCCATCTCGGGAGACCTCCAACATCCTGGCCCGGGGGTCCCCATTTCTCAGCATCAGCTCATTATATTCTTCAACAGACTCTAGACGGTGCACACCCCCTTGAAAAAACAGAGGGAAAACATGACTTGATATAGAATGAAGAGAATCCTAAGAGCATGCATAGGTATAAACTTGTTGATTTCCACCCACATTCATGGTTGCTCAGACGGCCTGGTGTTCAATACTTCAATACTTTCAAAGCACCCAGCTCACTGCACTCTACCATCAAGCTCTGCGTAAGCTTGGTGCGTGCTGAGGCCATAATGCCAGACTCTGAAGAAAGTGCTCATTTTTGAAGTGAACAGCTTCAAAAAGGGGCAGTGTATATGTTTCATCCAAGTAAGATGTAGCTGTGGTTGATAAGGCAATAAACAATAGTGAGAATGCTATCAGTAGATGACTTCTTAGTGCTGGAGGAATATCACTTTGTGGCTGGTACAGTTCCATGATTGGTGGATGCCTTTTTCCATGTATAGCAATGACTACTGAAACAAACTTTTAGTTAAAGTATAACAACTTACAGAAATGGGCAGAAATCATTAAGTGTACATACAGTTCCATGAAATTTCACAAAATGAATATGCCAATAACCAACATCCAGACTAAGACACAGAATATTACCAGATCCCCAAATCCCCTTTTGGGCCACTAACCCCCTCACCCGAGGGTAACCATTATCCCAGCTTCTAACACCACAGATCACTCTTGCCTATTTTCAAACTTGATATAAATGAACACATACAATATGTTTGTTTTGGTATCTGGCTCCTCGTTCTTAGTATTTGTGAAATTCCATCATGTTGCTGCATTCCAATGGTTTGTTCATCTCCTTTCTGCATGCTATTTCATTGTATAAACACAGCACAATCTATTTATCCATTCTATTGCTGATGGACATTTGATTTGTTTCCAGTTTCAGATCTAGAATAAGGGTCAGCAAACTTTTTCTGTAAAGGCCAGATAGTAAATGTTTTAGGCTTTATGAGTCACAAATGGTCTCAGTCACACGTTCTTTAAAATTTTTTTTACAATGCGCTAAAAACGTAGAAAGCATTTCTATCTGTGGGCCATACAAATACAGCTGTGGGCAGAAGCTTGCTGACCCCGATCTAGAATATACTGTTACTGGACATTGTGTGACGTACCTGTTGGATGTACCTAGGAGAGGCGTGGCAGGGTTACAGGTATGTGTTCCCCTTCACCACGCAGGACCACCAGGGTGTGTGAGTGCTCGTTATTCCACTTCCTTGTCACACTTAGCAGTGTCAGTCTTTCTAATTTTAGCCACTCTGCTGGATATATAATGGTATTTCCCCGTGGTTCATAATTTACATTTCACTGAGGACTAGTGAGACTGAGCTTCTTTTCAAGTATTCATTGGCTGTTTTTCTTTTTTAAGGTTGTAAAGAGGCTGTTCAAGTCTTTTGCTCATTCCTTTTTTTTTTTTTTTACTTTTTAAATTGGACTACTAGAAAATTTTATTATTTTTTTTCTTTGCTCATTCTTTTATTGGATTTTTCTCTGTTGATTTACAGGAGTTTTATTTTTTTAATTGTTAATATATTTTGGATATGAGTCCTTTGTGGGATCTATGTATTGCAAATATCTTCTCCATGTCTGTGACTTGCCTTTTCACTCTCTCAATGGTATTTTTTGATGAACAGAAGTTCATAATTTTAATGTAGAACAACATATATTTTCCCTTTATGGTTAGTACTCGTGTCTTGTTTAAGAAATCATCATAGTAATGATTTTTAAAGACATCTTTATCATACTTAGTTTATATTATACACTATTTTAAAATAAGATAGTTTAAGGGACTTTAATCTTTTAAAAATTTTTAATTTATTTTTTATTGAAGTATAGTTGATGTATAACATAAATTACACATGTACAATATAGTGAATCACAGTTTTTAAAGGTTATATTCCATTCATAGTTATTATAAAATATTGACTATATTCCCTGTGTTGTACAATATATCCTTGTAGCTTATTTTATACCTAATAGTTTGTACCTCTTAATCCCCTACCCCTATGGCCCCTCCCCCGCTTCCCTCTCCCCAATGGTAACCACTAGTTTGTTCTCTATACCTGTGAGTCTGCTTCTTTTTTTGTTATATGCACTAGTTGGTCGTATTTTTTAGCTTCTACATATAAGTGGTATCATACAGTACTTCTCTTTCTCTGTCTGACTTCTTTCACTTAGCATAATACCCTCCAAGTCCATCCATGTTGCTGCAAATGCCATTATTTAGTTCTTTTTTATGGCTGAGTAATATTCCATTGTATATATATACACATCTTCCTTATCCATTCATCTGCTGATGAACATTCAGGTTGCTTCCATATCTTGCAATTGTAAATAATGCTGTTGTGAACACTGGGGTGCGTGTATCTTTTTGGATTAGTGTATTAGTTTTTTTAAAATATATATACCCAGGAGTGGAATTGGTTGGTCATACGGTAGTTCTATTTTTAGTTTTTTGAGAAACCGCCATACTGTTTTCCATTGTGGCTACACCAGTTTACATTCCCACCAACAGTGTATGAGGGTTTAAGGGACTTTAATTTTAAATGATGGATCAATTACATTGAATGTAGCTATAATCATATTATGATGTTTATATTATATACTATATATATGCGGAGAGCCATGTATATATATGTGTTTGTGTATATAACTATATATACATATAGATTCTTTGAAATATCAAATTCTCCTAGACTATGTAATATTTCATTTGATGACTTAAAATTTCAATTTATCTAAAAATTTCTCAGGAAGTTTTTCATGGAATAAAACAAGATGATTCTGTACTCTTTTAAAAATATATAATATATTGATGAGTTTTTAATAGCGATGAAAAGTTAGAACAGGGCTGATACAGTTATATTATAATGGACATCACTAAAGGCCTGGTTTTTCAAAAGGTACATATTAACTTTGTGATACAAATTTCAGGTTTTCAAACACCTGAAATTCCTTTGCAATCAAAAGAAAAATTTTCATTTTCACAAACCTAAGGCATTAACATGGATAAATCAAAAATACCAAAGTTAAAAGGGACCCTGCTGGCAAAAAAGGAGGTATGAAGTAAAGAAAACTCTGGTTAGAATATCAGGAAAAATGTTCCATGAAATCGCTTTAGTCATTTTGGAGCCAGACTGGCCAAAATCTTAGTGGAAATGGCTGGAAACTCTTTACAGAACCTCCTTAATAATTCATGACTTAATAATTCATGACCAGATTAATCTATCTTGGCATGCTTACTCATCTGAAAAAGATTTATTAGAAGAAAATTCCTTTTGAGCTGACAGGGAAGCACTTGCCATTGATAGAAGAGAAACCACATACGGTAGTGTCTGTAGATAATATACTGATATGTGAATACCAGAGTGACTCGCTTAAGAAAATATGAAATAAATATCCAGGTTTACAGGACACTGAAATCAGGAGGTGATCACATTAAAATCTCCTGCATTCAAATGTCTTTAGACTGAACATATTTCAAAGCACTGAATGGAGAACCAATTCCTTAAGCCTCTTTAACGTGCCTCCAAATTACTTTTCCAGTCTTAGCTCCCACTATCCTGCTACATGAATTCATTGCTCTAGCCTGCTGGTCCTCAAAGGAGAGGATTTGTCCTCTACCCACATCCTTTCCCAAACTGGGAAGCATATAACTATCACTTGAAGTTTTACTCAATTTTGCCCACACCATCACCTCCCATGCCAAGAATCTCCTTCCCTCTAATCTCTCTGCTGGACTGAATCGTTGTTACTGTTGGATTATTGGATCTTTCAGATAGCTGAGGCAGAAAAACAGTTGCCAAAAACTTCTCTAACCAATTCTTTTCCCCATCGTCCCTAAGTATTTCTCACGCATTTTGTCCCAAGTCTAGACCCCGGTTTTCCTCCTCCTATGTTCTACCAAAAGCCCCGCCAATGTACCGGCCATCCTTTATCTTACATCCTCTGGATGCCTCCCCCAGTGTCACAACTCAGAGAGATTTCAGTCTTCATACCTCCTGTTTGTGCCTTATCATGACCTGCAAGTTCTTGAGAATCTTCCTATCTGAACCCATTCAAGCATCTTCCCCTCTTGAGAGGGAGCGAGAACGATGATGATGATAATGAAAATGACAATGATGAACGTGGTATTAACGATGACAGTCATAACAGTGGCAGCTACCACGTGGTGAGGGCCTACTGCTGCCACAGTTTAGAGTAGCGGTACCATATGCATTCGCTCAACTGGATCTCTCAACAAGGCCCAGCAATTAGAAGGCATTCACACTGATTTGTAATTATAACCCTCATGTTACAGGTGAAAAATTTGAGACCCAAAGAAGTTAAGTCACCTGTCCCAGGTCACACAGCCAGTAATGGCAGAGCTGGGAATTGCACACAGTTCTTCCTGACTTTGTGCATGTGCTTCTTCTACTATATTTCCTTGTTATGGCCTTGGATGTCTAGGAAAAACCCAGGAAGAGAGGGTGGCATCCATTTGTGGCCAACAGTAGCCAGTTCTGAATTTACTCCTCAGCCAAATGTCTTGCACATTCTAAATTAATAGTACGAACATGGAGAATCATAGACCTGGAAGGTGGTCAGCTAGGATCCCCTCCCCACATCTGTATCCGTAAAGCCCCAGACTGGGGAATGGGATTCTCTCCAAGTTCCTCAGGAAGCCAAGGGGTGGGTAGGAAGAACTCTGTCTGGAAGGCAGACTGAATGAGTGACCTTTGGGATCCCCTTAACTTCTCTGGTCACATCCATAAAATGAGGAATGTGACTGCACTGGTTTCAAAGGTCCCTGTATTTCCCCAGAGCTCTATGACCCTCCCCTGGGAACTGTTTATAAGGTGCTGATCAGACAGCTGACCTAAAGACCTC
This sequence comes from Balaenoptera physalus, assembly GCF_965194825.1. Taxonomy (NCBI): domain Eukaryota; kingdom Metazoa; phylum Chordata; class Mammalia; order Artiodactyla; family Balaenopteridae; genus Balaenoptera; species Balaenoptera physalus. The sequence goes on from NC_138890.1 coordinate 150,847,971, forward strand.
CTTCCCCACCGCAAACACACATAGGATTTAGATGTATTTCTCTCAGTTGTTCCTCGGGGCTGAAGGGGAGCTGCTCGTTCTCTCCATGTGAGGACCATCAACATGAGCTTTCCCTCTAGTCTTATCAGCCTCTGGTCATCACATTGCTTTCTGTCGCAAACCCATATCCTAACACTCAGTTAGACAGACACTACCTAATTATTCTGAGTTACAAATACAAAGCAATTCATTTTGTTACTGAGTGTTTTTTTTTTTTTAATGGATGTATTTTATGGTCCTAAACCCGCCACCTTACCTGAAATAGTAGGGGCAGGCAATGTGGGTTGGAGATGTTCTTGGTTGGCAGCCAGAGACAGCAGGAAGATGAAACTGACATACTGGGGGATGACCGATACACCATGCCTTGTACTAGGTGCTTTTATGTGTGTTTTTTGTTTGTTTCAACCTTTCAAAGTCAGGATGATAATCTCTTTTTTTAGGTGAGGGAGTGGAGGTTCAGGGAGGTTAAATAACCAGCCCGAGGTCATAAGGTAACTCAAGAGCTGAGGGGTAAACTTGATTCCACCAAGCTTCCAAACTCTTGCTTTTCCTGCTAGACCAGATGTCTTTCACTGCTGGGTAGCCAGGGGTGATTTCTCCATGAGACCAGCAGACACATTGCTGAGGGCCCATGCCACTTCTAGGGGCCCGCAAAAATGTTTTGATTTCTTTTAAATTCAGGAGAAAAAAAATGAACATAATAGTAATTAATAGATGATAATGAATCCAGCTTGTACCTTTATACCAGTGCAGCCATGAAATATAATTTACGGGGTTTTTCCCTCTTTTTCTATAGAAAGAGCCTGTCAAGGCTAAAGTGCCTCAGACCCACAAAAGTCCCCACACACAGCCTCTGACTTTCTCTCTCAGGGCCTAGGCCAGCTGCTATGATGTGCCCAGGAAATGTCAAATCTATTTGTTACAAAAACTACACCTCCATCCCATTTCCCCCTCCCCTACCCCATTTAGTTGAGATGCAGATTTGTTACTAAATAAATAGCTCTTTGCCCCAGGTTCCCACGGACCAGGGGTTTGAGGAAGAGGTATGTTTGCTGGAAAGATAGGCCATCAGGAGTATTCCACAGTGAAAGGGTCACCTTAATCCTGTTGAAGTAAATGAACCAAACACTACAGGAAATTTATGTTTAAGCAAAGGCAAACAGAGATGTTGACATTCATTTCATTATGACTCAAATAAAAATACTGACATAGGCAGCCAGGCTGAAGGTGGTTGTTATGCCCGGGGCATGCACCATCAAAAGGAAAAAGAATTTGGAGGTTTTAAGGAAAAAAAGAGCTCATCCCGCAAATGACTTTAATCTTCCCAAACTCCTGAGGCTGGAAGCTCCATTTCAGGCAGGCGTATCAGGCAAAGAGTCCACATACCTGAAAGACGACTCTTGAGCTTCATTTTACTGTTTCCTTGTTTCGGACTTTCCAAGGGCCCCTTGGATTCCTCGGGGCCGCACGCATCTTGGGGGTCCTCTGTCCCAGGCATCTGAAATGCAGAAAAGCACAGAGCTGATGGGAGAGGCTAGCCTGCGGCCACTTCCGCCATCTCCTCTGAGACATTATCTCAGGCTCAAGCAGCAGCAATACAGGTGTCACATGAGAAAAAAGGTTCATGGGATCAAAGCACAGCCCTTCTGATAACCTGGAACCACACAGCCTCACGTGGACAAGTTCCTCCTCGGCACGCATTTCACCGCACAGCATAGAATCAGGGAGGTTTCAAACTGGAAAGGGCCCATGGGGCCATTTTGTTTCTTGAGAAAGTGTGTTGATCAAGGTCACCCAGGTGGTCACAAAGCCACAAGTAGATTGCAGGTCCCCTGACTGGTGGGCCAGTGCTTTTCCCTACAGTACAAACTGCAACAATTATTAAACCAGAAATTTTAAATTCAATTCTAAAATTCTTAAAATACAGTAAAGCCTTGATTTTGTGGCAGCCAAATAACTACACCCTGGGTCAACCAGATGTTCCATGTGTTACACTCCCATTAAAAAGAAACAACAACCCCAAAATGGAGTTGCTTGTGCTAAGCCCCACCAAGACTTCATACCTAAAGGAACTGCAGTTCCAGCCTCTCCCAGGAGTAGAATTTAAACCAGTCAGCCAGGAATCTCCTGGTCAGTGAGGTAATCTGCCTGAAACCCCATTTTTCTTTAAGGGACGGTAAACTTGCCTGAAAGAATCCAGTCTTGTAACTTCTGTCCCACCGTCCCTCCGCCTATAAAACCTTCCATTTTGTACAACTTCTCAGAGTGCCTTTCTCCTTTCTAGATGGGATGCTGCCTGAGACATGAATTGCTGAATAAAGCCAATTAGATCTTCAAATTTACTTGGTTGAATTTTGTTTTTTAACACTCCTGAGTACTGATTAAATACCTTCCAGAATCAAGCACCACCCAGGATACACAGAGGCATCTATGAAGTCAGCCCACACGTCTGTTAAGTTGTATGTCTACATTATCAGACACCAACAGGTTATGCAAAAAGGATGACCCCAAGGCCCCTTGGTCCTCCATCTGAGAAAAGCCCAACATGCTAAGAAGAGCTACGCTTATTAGAGAGGAGAAGGAGACTTACGTGCTTGAGAGTGGCTATAAAAATATCTGGGGGGTAAATTTATATGTGCAAAACTTAGGAGATACATCAAACAAATGAGCCTTCTCATTTGAAATTTTATTTTCCTTTGAGGTTCTGGAGAAAAAATGTCATATGAATTAAAATAGATAAGATTCACACTAAGGAACATATATGTACTTTAAAAAGACATAGATGATATCCTTTACCACTTAGCAGTCATTGGAAAGTCTTGTAATTATAATGTAAAAAAAAAACCCTGAATTTTAACAGATAATAAAAATTATACATTGTATATCAAATTCAGTTTATGAAAACATAAAGTAAGCAGTAAGAGTAATCTCCCAGGTAAGCCCCCTTTTTAAGAGGTAATTGTTTATAGCTAAATCTTATACGTAATATAAAGTATCTGGAAGCTTCCCCCATCCCCCTCAAGTTCAAGTATCTTTTGGGATGAGAAAGAAGAAAAGAAAAATTCTGAGAAATGAGGAGATGTAGGCAAATTGAGGAAGAGGCATTGAGAAAACAAATTAATCTTGATATATAAAACAAAGATAAATTTGGTGAATTCCTATTACAACGTCCAGGATTGGCAGGTCTCCAGGTTTAAATTATGAAGTAAAGGCAAGAATGGAATCCTGAGGGTGATTTTAGAGATTCTCTAGAGGGACATCTTTCCCAACACCAAACTGGGGCATTAATTCATACACAGTACAAAAGAAGCCTCTTGGAGACACGCCAGGGGTTGGGGGCACAGAAGGAGACATGCAAATAGGAATAATCCAAAGAGAAGCCTCAGGGCCTCTCCTTTGTTTGGCTTAAAAACTTTATGGAAAGAATCTGTCTCCAGACTGTAAACAGCAATTGCTGGAGACGGAGTAAAATTCCTGGTTCTTTCCGGTTACACCGCCTGACCCAGGCTCCCAGAGAAAGGTATTCCTCAGTTTGCTAGTCATTACCTCCTCTGATGCCCATTACATGGGTGGCTTATTACACAGTGGTCAAGTCTCAGACCATCAGAAAGGCTGACTGAGAAGCTCATATGCCCAGCAACCCCAGCCCACCGTTCCTGGACCTGAGAGGTTTCCTCCTTCCACTCTGCGCTCCAGTTTTCCAGCACAGCCTCAGGTTTGCACACAGTCAGAGACATTTTGGAGATGACAGAAGCACTCACAGAAGGAAAGTGGCCTGTCCGAGGCTTCCCAACTCCTACACGCGAGGTTGCGACTTCACATTCAGTCTCTGGATTTCCAGCTTCAGGTATTACCAGGCTATTTCCCACCTCCAACCTGAGATGCTTTTCAATTAAGTTAACACTTTGGATGATCAATACTGTACTGTATTGATGAACAGCTGAACAGGTGAACAGTTCGTTCACCTCGATTTTTTTTCATTTAATTTGCACAGCAAATATGTCTCAAGGTAAAGAATATTATCTCCATTTGACAGATGAGGAAATAAACTGAGACCCTAAAGTAACACCCTTTTGTTTACAACACATACCCGGGATCTAGGATAGATTATATGTGAAGAGCGTACAAAATGAGTGGTGTAGAGTTTTACAAGAGCTTTACATGCTCTATGTCGAATCTGAAATCTTTATGACGCAAACATGAATGCTGTAAACTCTTTGATTTTTTGAATCTGGGGGAGGTGGTTTAGAAGAAAGAACCACAGCCTTAAGAAACAATATTTTCTTTTTTTAAATCCTGAAATGGACCAAAGAATGACATGATTTGGTTTCTATGATCTATAAAATACCAAAAGATTATACCAAAGAAATCTTACGCTCAAGATGGTGTATGTTACATAACTACCGAAAGCCTGTAGCTAAAAGCTAAAATCAATTAGAATGGACCCAGAGATATCTCAAAGCGTGGCAAAGGGCACACTGATGAGCTTGAGGCAGAAGTGAAATCTTATTTCAGAACCTCCTGACCACGTTAGCAAAAGGTTCTGAATTTAAATGGAACCATTTCCTCTTGTAACAAAAAACCAGTCTGTCATGGTTTTAGGTAGCTTATAACTCAATGAACAGGAAGTAGGTTGCTTAGATACATTAGTTCCAGATTATTTCAGGAAGTAGCAACATACAAAGTGCAGTTTGATTACAATGAACCTCTCTTCAGTTTTATGACTATTGTCTGAAAATGTCCACACTGTAAGAAAGACCCTTTGCTGTACTTTTTTTTTTTTTTTTTCAGACATGAAGAACAAATCAAACTGTTCTGGAAATGATGTCATTTTAGTTGTTCTAAAATGAAATGTGCAGAAAGTTCTCCTGGAAGGCCTTTGGTTCAGAGAAACAGTTGATATAATCTATTATTCATCTGCAATTTCCAATTCATGTGTCATATAACAATGCCATTATATTAATGGAATCTAATATAATTTGTCAATTTCCAGGTTTACAGCCTCTCTATTCGTACAGTTTCCCACATCTATAACCTATGAGATTCCCTCTCAGTGAAGAAGAATCTCTAGCTTCTGGTTTTATAGCAAGGTGGTAGGGGAGTGTGGTTGAGAATCCTGGGCATAAATCCTGGTTGCACCATTTAGTAGCAATTTAGGCACGTTTGTCAACCTCTTTGAGCTCTAATGTTGTCGTTTGAAAAATAGGGCTTGAATTAAGAATTAAATGATATAGTTTTCTGATTAAAGGTGGCAGATTTCCCTCTTGAAACCACACTAAAATTATGGGGAAGAGATTTCTTTTTTAAATGAAAGACATAATCCCACAAAGAGAATAGAAGACAAGAGTAACAAAATTCTGGAAACCAGTAAGCAAACGTGAGGTCATAGATCTCACTTGGGAAAGCTGAATCCTAAACGGGAGTTGGAGAAAGCCCCAAAGCAACTCAGTTTGCACACAGACCTCCCACAAAGGCCCAGGAGACAGAGGAGCTCTGGAAGTGGGAATGAAGGTAAGGCTGAAGCAGTGGTGTAAGAAATGGCCCAAAGAGTTGAAAGTAATGACACAGGTAAGAGTGGATCTGATTTTGAGGGAGATTCCCAGGAGTCAGGAATGACCTAGACAAACTTTAGAGAATTCATAAAAGCCCAGACTATGCAAGTGGAATAGAGTATGGGCCTCTGTAATTCACCACTGCCCTGCTCCAAACAGAACCAGCCTCCAAAGGAGCCGCAGGACTGAGCTGGAATCTCCCTACTCCTCCCTGCTCTCCCAGCCTTACTCCAGAGATGGAGAATGGAGGCTCCCAGCTACACCAAAGTAGCCCATCAGCCAAAGAATACGGGAGAGTTGTTATCATAGGCTGCTCTCTATTCAGAATAAAGGTTTTTTAATTAGCAATTGTAGAAAGAAACCTCTGTCCCACTCTATGAACTACAAGCACAGGAAGTGTATATAAAGTATAACGGCACAAAAACAGAAATATAGAGCAATGGAACAGGACGGAAAGCCCAGAGATAAACCCATGCACATATGGTCACCTTATCTTTGATAAAGGAGGCAAGAATATATGATGGAGAAAAGACAGCCTCTTCAATAAGTGGTGCTGGGACAGCTACATGTAAAAGAATGAAATTACAACACTCCCTAACATCATACACAAAAATAAACTCAAAATGGATTAAAGACCTAAATGTAAGACCAGACACTATAAAACTCTTAGAGGAAAACATAGGCAGAACACTCTATGACATAAATCACAGCAAGACCCTTTTTGACCCACCTCCTAGAGAAATGGAAATAAAAACAAAAATAAACAAATGGGACCTAATGAAACTTAAAACCTTTTGCACAGCAAAGGAAACCATAAACAAGATGAAAAGACAACCCTCAGAATGGGAGAAAATATGTGCAAATGAAGCAACTGACAAAGGATTAATCTCCAAAATTTACAAGCAGCTCATGCAGCTCAATATCAAAAAAACAAGCAACCCAATCCAAAAAAGGGCAGAAAACCTAAATAGACATTTCTCCAAAGAAGATATACAGATTGCCAACAAACACATGAAAGGATGCTCAACATCACTAATCCTTAGAGAAATACAAATCAAAACTGCAATGAGGGATCACCTCATACCGGTCAGAATGGCCATCATCAAAAAATCTACAAACAATAAATGCTGGAGAGGGTGTGGAGAAAAGGGAATCCTCTTGCACTGTTGGTGGGAATGTAAATTGATACAGCCACTATGGAGAACAGTATGGAGGTTCCTTAAAAAACTAAAAATAGAACCATCATACGACCCAGCAATCCCACTACTGGGCATATACCCTGAGAAAACCATAATTCAAAAAGAATCATGTACCACAATGTTCATTGCAGCTCTGTTTACAATAGCCAGGACATGGAAGCAACCTAAGTATCCATCGACAGATGAATGGATAAAGAAGATGTGGCACATATATACAATGGAATACTACTCAGCCATAAGAAGAAATGAAACTGAATTATTTGTAGTGAGGTGGATGGACTTAGAGTCTGTCATAAAGAGTTAAGTAAGTCAGAAAGAGAAAAACAAATACCGTATGCTAACACATATATACTGAATCTAAAAAAAAAAAAAACCAAAAAGCAATGGTTCTGAAGAACCTAGGGGCAGGACAGGAATAAAGACGCAGACGTAGAGAATGGACTTGAGGACACGGGGAGGGGGAGGGGTAAGCTGGGACGAAGTGAGAGAGTGGCATGGACATAAACACACTGCCAAATGTAAAATAGATAGCTAGGGGGAAGCAGCTGCATAGCACAGGGAGATCAGCTCAGTGCTTTGTGACCACCTAGAGGGGTGGGATAGGGAGGATGGGAGGGAGACGCAAGAGGGAGGGGATATGGGGATATATGTATATGTATAGCTGATTCACTTTGTTATAAAGCAGAAACTAACACACCATTGTAAAGCAATTATACTCCAATAAAGATGTTAAAAAAAAAAGTATAATGAAGTTTACAAGTACCATAGGTTGTGACGTGTTGTACCCATAATATATTAACAGAGCATTGATGTCAGAGGCAGTTCTTTGATTTTGTAAAGTAGCAATGATACTATTTATATTTAAAGGGTTAAAATTCCCTTGTAATTATCTTATAGGGTTAT